>NC_056731.1:657328559-657486059 GCF_019279795.1 Protopterus annectens
AATCATTGGTCTGATAAGTGAAGAGTACAGGGTACAATGACCTCTCCTGATCTGGATGTGAATCCCTTCATGATCAGGTGGGCAATGTAGAAGGTCTTCCTAACCACTTTGGCAATGTGAGTGTCAAAGAGAGGTTACTGTCAACTTGGGTCCCCAGGTCCCTGATAACTTCTTCCGTGTTTAATGGATTACCACCTATGTGGTAATTAGGTTACCTTGTTTTTCCCAAAGGGTATGACTATAGATTGTTTGGCATTTAGCTTAAGGCCATGGCTCTGGCACCAGTTATCCATTTCTATGAGACCTTTCTGGAGGATGTCTGTGTCTGATGGAGTGTCAATTATGGTGCCCAGTTTGCTGTCATCTGCAAATTTTGTCAACCACAATCCCCCTATGTTTGCCTGCACTTCAGAAAAATAAATGCCGAACAAGATGGGGCCCAGGACTGAGCCCTGTGGGACACCGCTCATGACCGGCTTAGAGTCTGACATGGCACCAGCAACTCTAACCCTGTGTGTTCTGTCCTTGAGCCAGTTTGCAACCCATCTTGTGACATATGGGTTTACATCTAAGTTGGTGAACTTTTCTATGATGCCCGAGTGGGGTATTGTGTTGAACGCTTTTGCTAGGTCAAGGTAGGCTGTGTGAACTGCCTTACCCTCATCAATGGCCTTAGTGACTGTTTCGAAAAAGTCGACCAAGTTCAAGAGGCAGGATCTGCCCTTGACAAAGCCAAATTGGGTAGGCTCCAGTGTCTGTAGGTCCCAAATGTCTTTATTTATGAGTTCCATTATGATCCTCTCCATAGCTTTGCAGACAAGGCTCATCAAGCTTATGGGGCGGTAATTTCCAGGGTCCGTAGAAGCACCGCCTTTGTGGAGTGGGACCACAGTTGCCGTCACGCCATTCTTTGGAGTGCGTATCCTGTAGTAAGGCTAAGATTAAACAGCAGCCTTATGTGTGGGTTTAGTTCCTCATTGAGTTCATGTAGCACACATCTGGGGACACCGTCCGGTCCCATTGATGCTGTGTTTTTTGCTTTAGAGAGAGCAGCTCTCACCTGGGCATCTGAGATGTTTGGGAGGCTAGACTCTGGTGGGATAGATATTTCTCCTTTTGGGGGGGGGGGGAGAAATTTGCACTGAACCTGTCTGCCAGTATGTTGGCAATGTCTGTGGGTTCAGTGATTTTTTATCATTTTGGACTAATTCTGAGCATATCTGGGAGTTTCCACCCAGGTTTCTAACATAGCTAAAGAAGGCTTTATGATTGTCTTTTGTGTCATTAGCGATTTTTCTCTCAAAGTTGGCCTTGGATGATTTTATGAGTGATCGTAGTTTTTTGCTAGTATTGATCAGAGATGCCTTCCCATTTAAGGATTTTGCTCTGTCATGTAGTAGCTTTCTCCTCTTGTTGTAGAGTTTGTTTATGGCTGGAGTCCAGGGAGGTACGTCTCAGGTCATTCACACCAACATGGACAATGACGGAGTCATACTTGTACTTGCTTTGGAGTGACCTGAGTGCTTGCGTTATGTGGCGGATCCTGACACCCGACAGGCAGCTTACAGTGAGTGACCTTCTCCTTGTTCAGTCTGGTGAGTGGGACGTCAGTGTGCTGGACAATAGAGTCCCCTATAACAAGTGTATTTGGTGTGTTGTTTGGCCTTATGGGCTGTGACTGTGAGGCACACTGATTTTGTCAGATATGTGATTTGTGGGTATTGTTGAGGGGTGGCTGTTGCTTGGATATCTGCTTAGGAGGTCTTTGCTGTTTAGGCAGATTTTTATTTAGAACTGCAGTCTTATTTCTGAAAATCTACTGATTCAGATATATTGGACCTATTTCCCGTCATACCACATTTGGTTCCATATACAGTCTTTATCAGTAGTCATTGATTTAAGTAAGTATAAGAAGCTATCACAAAAACCTTGACTTGGATGGCATTTCCCATTTAATATACTCACTTATCTATGTATATGATAAAATATAGATTATTCTTAAACAACTTTTTGCTAATTATTCATCATAAAATACCCATATGGATATGTCATGCATCCCTGACAAGAAGTAGAAGACTGGTGCATACAAGAAATGAAGAAGGGGATTCCATTTTTTAAAATGTGCAGCTTTCCAACAAAGTTATCAAACAAGGTAAGCTGAGCTGTAAGAGTATCTTCTCCATTTACCTAGTAATTGAATGTTCTGTTACTGAATCTTATTTCATATACTTTGAATGTCCTTTAGTGTACTTCCCTGTGCTGTTCTGCTATTGGCCTTTTGAAGAGACGGAAAACATGAATTTATAGTTTCTTTCTCTTTTCACTGACCTGGATCGGATCTTATAGCCTGTGTTATTTTAATTTCTGAAACCCTGAAGATATGACTGTACTGCTTTAACTAAGACCTTTAAATAAACCATGGAACCTGAATCTTAACTTTTAGTTTAAAGAGTGTTCTTTTTTTTTAAATTTTTTTTTTTGAAAATGAGAAACGGCAAAACATTAATATATGACAATAGAAATATTATAAAACAAATATACATATTTAAAAGAACAGTAATAAATAGTAATTAAAATATTTACAATGGTGTTTACTATAAAACAAAGCTTTTTAAACAGAAAAAGAAATGTAATAAAAGTAGTTGTTAGTTAATTATTAAAGTCTTTTTATACAGCAGTTCTTTGAATTTAAACCATATATTATATGAAGAGGTGATTCTTGTCTAGATCATGATAAGTTCAAGATGACAGACTTCAGTTGCCAAGTGTACAAATTCCTTCATAGTAGGAATTGTCTGACTCTTCCAGTTCTTGGTCATGACTTTTCTTGCTTTTTCTAATGTTAAGATACTACATTAAGGAGGATATTTTGGTTTACCTTCATTTTTTCGAGAATGGTATGTACAATCGTGCATTTGCACAACTCGACAAAGTGAGTTATGGAACACTTACGAGGACAAATGTTGAAAATGGTTTGACAGAAAACCATTTTTGACATTTGTCCATGTGTTTGAATGGCATAGTGCATTCACATTATAGCCATTCAAACCTGTGTGAGTCGGCATTACGTTCGTTTTGCTGTTGCCCTTTCGATGTAATGCACATTGGACAACGGGCATACAATCTAATGAAGGTAAACTGGGTATTTTATTTTCATTATAAAGTGGGGAAAGGTGTATTAAATAAAATAAGAGGTTTGTTCAGCATACATTTATGACTAAAAACAGACTGTAAGAGAGAATTTGTATTATCCTAATATGTTTTAAGTTTTATACATAAAGAGTGTTCTTTTACAAAGAAAATTATTGTTTTTCTCCCTTGTTAGCTGATCGGTTGCATTATACAGAGTTATAGCATCATTTTTATCTGATGGTTTTTAACTAGTGCTGACCTAGAGACTTGCAAAATAAAAGCTTGCGGCCTGCTTGCTGCTGTGGGTAGTTTAATTATAGAAAACTATACTTTTTTAATGTTCATCTGTTATCTGTACAGATGTAAACAAATTATCAATTATAAAGATTAATATACTGTAGACTAATGAAATTCAAAATATAAACATGGTCATGCTACTATAACCTCCAACATTTTTTATTCATACCACATAATCTTTGCTTGGATAAAGTAGGCATACAGAAAACATTCTGGAAATACTCTGTCCTGTGTGATGTTCTTTCAAACCATTGTGTACATCAGCTACTGGAGTAATTTGCATTCTTAGCCTATGTTGGGAAACTTTGCAAGCAGGTAGGTGATTACCTTTAATGGAGCTGGAATATTATGGGCTCTGTCACTATGCACTTGCCCACCACAGTGTTACACACCTCAAAGAATTGCCTTTTATCATTGCTGCTTACACTGTATAGGTCATGTTGTGCAGAATATTTGTTTAACGGTTAATGCCACTCACAGTTATACCCCACATTCTAAGGCTACATGTGATTTTGCAAAAAAAATGAAGATTACGATGTGGTGTCTGATTTTTTATTTTTTTTGGCTTCATTGTTCATAGGTTGGTACTAGGCTATCAGCCCTAGGGTCTATACAAGCCTAGCCAAACAATTCCCTGGATATTTCTTCCCACAATATTTACTTCCCTGGACCCCTGTCTAGCATGATCCCCAGGGTGAATTTCCTATCTCCCATCCAATTGTTAAGGTTCCTTTTGAAAAGGGCCAAGGAGGCGCTCTGCTTGACATGTATGGACAGTGTCAGTTTTTCACTATAACTATACATACAAGATGACATCATAGTAAGCATTTGTGTAATTATTTGCATATTGGTGCTAAGCATTCTGGGTAAGCAAAGATACTTAATTTAAAACAGCATCATTAGATTGCAGCTCTACTACTACACCATCATAATAATTGCTCAATGTAAGGACTCCATCTTCCAAACCTAGGTAATAACTTACACTTCTGAATAACTATCACATATATATTTAGCATATTAATGCAATTAACTTCCTTTTTAAGAGGAGCTGTGTCTTATTTACATTGTGATTTCAGCATCATGAATTTTTCATGTGAGGTGCTTGAGCTACAAGATATATTTCAGAACTTTCCTTACTAGGAAGGAAGAAATTACTTCTGTTGAATTTACCATGAAAAAACAGCAGTTTATACAATAATTTAGGTAGTGACGCATTGTGGGTTCAGACCTTCATGATGTCATAGCAGGGATTTTCAGCTCTTGGAAAATGTTTCAAGGGACCATCCTTACCAACAAAATAAATTGCAAATACATCGCTCTTTTTGCTTCCAAAACTGTATAATTTGGCATTGTATATGCTAAGGAGGTTGTATCCAACTCCAAAAGTCTGTTACTTAACACATGCATTAGAACATGACCAAAGCACTTTAAGTAGTGAAGATATGTGGGTTCAGCTTTTCATGATGTCATGGCAGGAGATTCTCAGCTCTGAGAAAAAAAATTCTTGATGAACAAAACAAAAGGAAATTTGAAAAAAAAAAAAAAGAAAATGTTTGCATCAAAAACTATACAGTTTCGTGTTGCATATGGTAAGGAGGTTATATCCAGCTCCAAAGGTTTGTTATACACTTGCTGCAAAATGTGATCAATACACTTCAAGCATGTTTTAGATACTTAATTCATTATCTTGCTCTACTCTCTGTCTATAAACCTTATCACAGTAATGAATCAGACTACTTGTCTGGAATGCTTTCCTGGAAGATGAACTGCAGAATGTTAACATTAACTTCCCCTACACTGCTCTACCAGCTTCACTTACTAGATCACTGATTTATGCAATGGCAAATCAAAGAAAGTTTAATTTAATCCTAAGCCAAAAATGATTCTGTGTTAAACAGCTGCTCATCCTACTACTTTCTAACGGCATTATATTGAACCACAGTCCACCTTTCAGTGATACTTGAGAACATTGGACCACGGAAGTGTCTTTGCATCGTGGTTAAAATGTTACTGTAGTAGCATAGTTTGAGAGCAGTGTGCTTCTGCCATAACATTCCATACATTATCAACAGATGTTTTTACTGTCAGGAAATATGGAATTTCTTACACTGTAAAAGCCTATAGCAAAATTAATAATATTCTCATATTTTACCATATCCCTCATAAAACCACTGAGATTTGTAGCCATTGATTAATGTAATATGCTAAAGTTTTGTGATTATTATTATTAACAAAATGAAAATGAAATGTAACTGTATTACTGTGTTTAAGAATTATCAGTGAATCTGTGCTTATATTAAAAACCATCATGGGAAAGATGGCATTATTTAAACTGTGAAAGTCAATAGTTCTGTCAGCGCTAAGAGAAACTTACAAGGCAGATAGAAGTGTCCCTGACAGCACTTACTGTAATTGTTTATAAAACATCAAAACTGCATTTATATTCCCAGAAAGACATCATCAAATTGGTGATTACTTTTACTCTAAATACCATCCCAAAACAAAAAAGGAAAGGGGAAAAAAAAGGAGAAAAAAATCTTACTAGCCTCAGTAAGAAAAAACTTCTGCCAAAAGGAAATCCTCCAAGCTAAAATAAAAAAAACCAAAGAAACCAAAGACAAGAGCCAAGATTCCAAAGAACCAACCAAATAAAGAATTCAAATATTATAAAGAAATCTAAATGGCAATGCTTAGAGATACTCTGAGCTAAAAAATGTGAATGAAGGAAGAATCCTGATAATATTGAGAATATCCTAAGTGATCCAACCTCACTCTCACCAATAAATGATCTTCACCTCAATGCTCCCAATGCCCTTCCCCTTCCAAGCCGGCCACAATACTGACCAACAAACTCTAAACTCACCAGCCGGACAATTTCCAATACTGGCTAGGAATACAATGACATGAACTACAGCATGTACATAGACTGTGTCATAAGTACATGATTAGTAATGTCAGCTTTAATCATAGCCCTCACCTCGGTTTCATGCCCACTGGAGTGGCCCAAGTCACAAGGGGCCTCACCACCTGGAGGGGATCACCTTGGATTATCCCAATCCACCGTCCCATCCCAAGGGATCCCAAGCCTTATCTGCAAGACCATATCCAGCAATATCATGGAGCCATTAGCATATTATCATGGAACTTATAAACAAAGACCTTGGCAACCTTCAAACACTGCATGAACCTGATTGGGTTTGTGAAGAACCTCTTTGACCCTGAACGATCTTGTGGAGAACCACACACAGGGGCTAGCCATTCACACAACCTAGCCATCCACACTCAAACCTCAGAGATTGCTAAGGCCTTTGACACCATCCCCCCCACTCTGGAATCATAGATAAACTAAATGGCTTACTGATAGAACCTATGTCACTTTAAAGATAGCCGACACACTACTAGCTCAGAGACCAAAATGTAGTGGTAATGACAAGTGACTCCAGACAAGTGACGCTTGGAGTACTGGGGCCGCTCTGAAGGGCAACTTCTCTTCAAGTAGTACTCTGAAACAAAGTGTCAAGATGACTGCAAAAGTTCAACCATTATTGAATCCGGGAACCATGAGATACTCTACAATGTGGCTTACAGAAACAGATGCTTTACAGAAGCACAGATACAGTGCTTGAGTGCCAAAGCTGGGGGCTCATGCTCAGCTTGGGAAAAACATGTATCCATGGATTACCATAAATCCATGGATTACCATTTACCATATAGGTGGCATAAACACAGAAACAGGGAGTGGAGACTTGGGGACACAGGTGGACAGGTCATCCACACCAACAGCTCCCATCACCACACATGGCACACCTCATCTGAAGGAGCTTTTCATCCATCGAAGGGCTTTTCATCCAGAAAAAGGTCAAAAATTGTCCCACTGTATCCAGAATACCCTCACCCATCATAGACATCTAGCAATAACAAGGTATCAAACACAACAAGACACATCTGCCAACTGCTCTCACTAAAAAAAAGAACTAAAAGGCTCACAGACACACCTAACTACTCTGTCGCACTGCATGACTTAAACTCTCACTTAAAACTCTGTCACTCACATATCATCTATCACTACTCTCTAGCAGTGATACAAGGCCATGTCACACCCAGAGCTGTTGGCTGCCAATGCTACAGAGCTAGAAATCCCAAAGATCTCAGAGCTACTTCAGACTAAACCTTGTCACCACATTAAACAAAACAAACTGAGGGAGGGAGGGGGACTGACTCTGGGCCTGACCCCCATATGAATGGCCAAAACATGTGTCAAGCAGAGTGCCTCCCTCTTCCTCTTCCTCTTCGACAGGATTGGGATGGGGGAAGGAGACCCAGGGATAGGGATCACGTCAGTCACCCTGCTAGACAGGTCCAGGAAAAAAGTAAATAGAAATGGGAAGAAATAGCCAGGGGGTTGTAAAGCTAGGGGCCCTAGAGCCCTAGGCCTATAGTACCAACCTATGAACCTATAAACCTATGAACCATCTATCTCCTTTAAATTTAACTAATATCAATTTACTTTTAATGACAATTTGTTACAAAGAATAAACTTCTCCACATAAGTGTTATACTACCATTTTATTGACATCAGAGGCACTACATTCTTAAGCATGTCTAATGCTTTCCATTGTCACCTATCTAACTACTATCAGCAGCTCCAATAGTACCAAATTAATATATTTGATTCTGGAAGTACCTGGAGAAAGCATTTACAGCTCTGCACAAATCAGACAGCTATTCCAAAAGAATTGGATAGCAAAGTTGAGAGCCTCCAGTATAAAATGATACTACCTATACTACTAAGACCATACTACCCAAATTCAGAATTACAATGCCTCCTTTGGGTACATCACCATGCCAGGAGAAAGCAAAACAATGCACAGTACCACAGAATGCCATGGTATTAAATGTAATAGAATCTCCCATTGCCAACAGCGGATAGTGACAAAGTATTGTAGCTATGCGAGCTTGAGTCACCTTCTAAATCAGGCATAGGGTACTGTTAGTCCTCATTAACGTATACCAAGTGAGGACTGGTGGAGCTCTTGTTTACAGAAAATGAGGTAACTCCTTGGGGTAGCATGCTGCTTCACCCTGAAGCTCTTTCTGAATCCCAGAGATAATCTTACAGTCTTGATATATCAACAATAACTCACATAACAGAGCCATAGATCAGAAGATAAGATTGGTGTTGTCATTATCTTTGCTAGCCAGTGGCTTACCCCTCCTAAAATCTTATTGTGTCTATGTAGTCAGACCATAATCTTCATTATGATGGTGTGTGACTGTGTCACTGGGGTATATCTTAAAGATGATGTGCAAAAGTGCTGATTTTCTTCAATTTCTTTCTTTCTTTCTAAAGTAATTCTGCTCTTATTGTATAAAGTGAGTTTTCTGATTCTAAAATGTATTCACTGCAACTATATTTATTGTGTTTAATAAACTTGCATTTGTATTTTTTGTATGTTGACCAGCTGCCATGTACTTCCTGATTCTAAGTCACGTGGTCCTGCATTTTGATGATGCAATAGAATGGATAAACGGATTGTTTTAGCCTGCAGCAGACCTCAACACAGAAAGTTACGCAAACTGCAGCATAACAAATCAGTCACTCACGCAGGTACTCAGACAACAAATCCATAACTAATACATTTATTTATATTAAAAAGTAATAAAAGAGAAATGGAACAAGATAAGATTTCTAGTAAGATGTGTAACTGGCAAGCGCTATAATAACACAGATATAAGACTGTAAAAATAGTTATCTACAGTGTGACAATTACTCATAGCAGATACTAGGGGATGTGAAGTACTGCAAAAATAGCATTTGTGTGTTGTACATCAACTGAATTAGTTGGAATGAAAAATGTGCATTCAATTGAATAGAATTCTCAACAGGATGGAGGCTCCACCTGTATGTGAGATTAGGTACTGCAGGCAGTCCCTGTTGGTAAATCAGACTGCCGGTAGCACTGAGGTCCATATACAGGTGGAAATGTAATGTGGACTGTAGGCTTTGGGAGTTGGGTGTGAAAGCTTAATACCATGCACATTTCAGTGTAGTGTGAGCCTGAATACATCCTGTGATCATTTTGACTAATACTAGCCTTCTTCTCCAGTTTCAGTTGAAGCAGAAGCCTGAACTCTGGACAAACCTTTCAGTAATGTGTTGAAACCCCATGAGGTGAAACATTCTAGATTCAGTCATGCTATGGACAAGAAGTAACTTTAAGGATGTCACCTTGTGTCATACTTGGGTAAGGCTCCTGCTCACGTCATGAAATTTCACTGATCCCTTCTGTTGCCAGAGCATAAGTCTGTAGCTTTTCTTTCTTACACTGAGCAGTAATTCATCACAGATCCTATGCTCCCTGACTATGACAACAGGCAGACACGTTAAAGTGTATCAGTGATGTTCTAAAGCAAGTGAAAGTAGCAAATCCTAGGAGGTGGATGTGACCTCCTTAACATATACAATACCAAATTATATATTTTTATGCAAAACTTGTGTTGATTCTGCAGTTTTATTTTAAAGATGGCATGCAGAATATTTTTCTCAGTACTGAAAATCCTTGCCGTGACATCATTAAAGACTATACCCATAATGGCTCACTATGTAAATTAATTTATATACAAAATGCATCAGAAGCAGTTCCTTGCTTTCTAGAAAGGTGAGTTGTCACCTATTTCTTGCAGATGGAACACCTTACACTAAAAATTAACACATGAAGTACTAGTGAAACCTCAGTGTAAATTAGAAGCTGCTCTTCTACAGAGGTAAGTTATGCTGACTATTAATAGTACTTAACATTTGTATGCAAATTACTGTTGAATGGTTCTTCTGATGTTATTTTTGTGAGTGTAGCTATAAAGACTGAATAAACAGTGTAATTAAAAACTTAAACAGTGCACTAAATCTATATTTTTTACAAAACTTTCTAACTTTATCATAAGGACTACAGCAAGCAATTGAGTTAATTAAAAAGTAAAAGCAGTAACCTCCTTTCTCCTAGTTCTCCATTCCTAAGAATGGAGCTTGGCTATAGCAGTTCTCTTTTGTGGACCTCTGCCAAATATCTGTTCATTTTCATCGCATTACTCTTAGCTCCTAAAAACCATCAAAGAGGATGACATTAAGTAGACACTGTATAAGTTACTCAACACCATGCATTCAACAATACCCTTAAAATGTTTTTAAAGTATCTTAACTGCCCTACTGTACATTTCATTGCTAAGCACTTGACAATGATTGCTCTATTTTCAGATGCATGATACTGCATTTAAATTCAACATTCCTACGTAACCAGTGGAAAATGTTTTTGGAAAATACAGCACACTTGGGAAAGCCAATCTACTCAGTACATATAGACAACATAAGGTCAAGGTGCATGAATGGTTAATGAAACAGGTAAAAGAGGACCTGAATGGTATACAAGATATTCTCAAATTCAGTAGGGATCAGCTAGGTGCAAGGATTCATGAAAGAAATAACATCAGATCAAAGAGAACTCTTTGATCTGATTCCACTTCCTTTATGAAGCAAAAGGATCTGTAATAACAAAACAGCTGTAGTAGAGAAAGAATGGTTACTTTTTCTGCAGTCACTATTATATCTGCACATATTGAAGTGATCACCCTTAGAGCAATTAAGAAGTTAAATATAAAATTGAGAGCAAGTAATTTTAATTCATATATAATTTTCAGACTATTATTATGCAGAAAATAGCTTACTTCCATAAAAGAGGAATATAAAGAAAAAAGTTCTGTTAAGAACAGATGGGGGATGGGCTGTTGAATATATGAAGGAATACATTTTCATGTTGTAATTATTTTAAGTCCAGAAGAAATGCTATAATGTTGTTGTTGTTGTATCTTTTGGCTTTTCCCGGTTAGGGGTCGCCACAGCGGAACTCCGGTCCGCTAATGATTGGCAGTAGATTTTTACGTGCCGAGTTGCCAGCCCTGATGCACACCCTTCAATGAAGGTATGCCCATTCACGCATGTCTGTGTTAAAATTTCACTGAAAAACAACGCAAACAAAACAAAACAGAAAAAAAAGCCAGTTAACTCTATTTTCAAATCCACATCAGGACATGTGCTAATTTGGAAATGCTTTCTCACAGCACTGCTATTCACATTGCTACAAAGCAGTCACATTTCTGTGCTTTTGATAATGAGACTGGTGCCACATTTCAACATTTATAGATCCGTATCTTTTAAGACAAGCATATGGCCTAACATCTATGCAAAAACTTGACAGTCATTATCAGATATTAGAACTTGGGAGGACACATACAGTTATCTATGTGTCCATTGAGCTGCAGCTAGGAGGACGTCTGTTCCAAAGATGTGTGAGACGGGGTCCCTATTAGTTTAGCAAATTAACATATGATCAAAACTTAAAAGTACAAGATGACAACAGTGAAATCTTAGAACAAAGAATGTTCACAAAACTGGAACTTAGAAGACTGAAACAAAAGCTACTGATGTTACACACCACTTCTTTTTTAAACTGCAAAGCATTTTAATGGAGATTGCAGTATAGTGAGGATCAGATAATTCACCTTTTCCCCACTGAAGTGCGATCTCTGAGTTGGTATATATAATTTGCAAGGGGTGTGGGGGGGTGCAGGGGGCTTATCCTGGGCAAAAATGTAAAAAAAGGGTTATAGGGAAATTAAGTAAAACAGTTGTGTCTTTCGGCTCTTCCCAGTTAGGGGTCGCCACAGCAGAACTCTGGTCCGCTAATGATTGGCAGTAGATTATTTCATGCCAAGTTGCCAGCTCTGATGCACAACTTTCAATAAAGGTACGCCCATTCATGCATGTCTCCACACTGAAGACACTTTAGCTGGGAATCGAACAGGACATCTTATTGTGAGGCGACAACGCCACTGCAGCACCACCACTGCAGTAGTTCCTTTGTTATTTTACTGAAATGGTTGTCAACATAAAAATGCTCCAGGCATGCTGTAGCAGTTGCCATTAATCACAGTGTAGTTTAACTGGACAGATGTCTAGTTCTTGTGAGTGTTTTTTATACATATAAAAGAGTACTGGATTGGATGAGTTTGTTTTAGTCATTTAATTTCCGATTTTGTGAACGTTCATTGCTCTGAGGTTTCAATGTTATCACTTCATTCTTTTCAGTTCCTGTTATATCTTAATTCAGTAAACTAACAGAGATCTGGGAGGCACTGTCAGATAAATCTACCAACAGTTCTAAATGTGACAAATTTATCAACTACTGAACTCAAAAATGTAGTAGCAAGTATAGCACTAAGCAGCAACACAGATTTAAGCAGCTGGTGAGCAACATGTTGGCACACCGGTTAAGATCTCTGTCTCAGAGTTTTCTGGTTCAATCCTGATCTCTGATCCCTGAGGGAAGGCTGTTTCCATATTCTCCCTATGTCTTTGTGGATTTTATATGGATGCTCTGTCCTCCTCTTAAAATAACACTGGTTGAAGAGCTATTGTAAACTGCCTGCATATATATTTTTCATTTACCCTTGCCATGTGGCCCAGATCATGGCTGAAAGCATCAGAAATGGTCTACTTCACTCACCAGATTAATACAAATACAACAGCAACTACAAAAGAACATGAAAAAGACATTGCTATCATGGAAGTTTTGTCAGTTTGAAAACTGGAGGGAGAAACGTGTTTCTCATCAGACTTAGCCTGTGAACTTGTAAGTACTTGATGGCAGAGTTAATTATTTTCACATAAAGGTAATTGTTTTCCCTTTGTATTTTTGTACGACCTCAGACTCACATTTAAGTATTTTTGTATACTTTTAGTTTACACCCATAGTACCTTAAGGTGTGCAGACCTTTTTTAGGTATGGCTTCTTTAATTAAGTAACTTGCCGGCTCATGAAAGGCAGCATTAGGAAGGATAAGAAGTGACATTAAAACTCTAGGATATCCTACAATAGAGTAATTTATTACTTCTTGCCACTTATGATTTGTATTTTCATATTTATGTTCATATTTTTATAACTGAAAGGTCTACATGCATTTTAAGGGTGTTTAAAATGTCATGGTGGGGGACAGAAAACCATTCATTGTCGTTGTCCAGTTATATCATACTAAACCAGAGATACAGCTAGTTGTTTGTTAGTAATTATGTTAATAAGCAATATTTCCATCTGTATGTAATACATGAAAAACAAGCGACTTACAGATTAGACTGTTGTATGGTATCAGGTGAAACCTTAGATATTGTTCAAGAAAACTGCCAATAATATTTGCACTGTAGGTTACATATCTCGAGGGATATTCATTGTTATTTATATTGGGGATTATGTGATCTAGTATATGATTTCATATTTCTGTAAATATCTCAATAAACATTCACTAACAGAGGAATTTCTTGCCACCAAATGAAAGCTTATGTTTGATTAACAAAAGTGTTCTAACAGTATTTGCCTAGATTGTGAAGTTTCCTGGATATAACAATTTGTATGTGAAAGTTTAGCAAAACAATTTAATTCTGGGTCTGTGTGCATTCTAATATATTATAGTATTTAAGGAAAGACTGTGAATAAACTGATTATTATTTCTAGAAAGAATACTTTTTACTGATAACATTGCTATTTGTACAGTTTTTAATAGCTTTTATTGTTTACCAAATATGTACATGCGTTTATCTTATGCTTTTTAAGCTAATTTTTCAGAAAATGCTCTGGAATACAAGGATGTGTGTAGGCTGCTAGATGTGTGCCATTCCACGCCACATAGGTGTCAATGAGCAACTCTGTGGTGATTTTGCAGAATAATGGCTGTTGTACTCTTTTGCTGAAAAGTAGAAAAGAGAATCATCAGACTGATATAATGAGGAATTACAAGAATATGACTGTAAAAAGCATTGCCTTTTTCACATAGACTAAAATAGCACTGTGGCTTGATGTTGCTTTCTTTGTCAGCTTCTAAATGAAAAAAATTAATAAATAAATGAAAACACAGATTGAACTGAACACTGTCACAGGCTTAATCCATTTTCTCTGTATAAGCACAGCCAGGCACATCAGAAAGTTAAGTTAATCTATTGGATGCTGTCTTCCTAGGGAAGACAGCTTAACTGCAGGATCATATTATAATAATGGCAAATTGGGAGGTCACCCATGGTCCACAGTGGGGCCCATGGTCAGCCATCAGAATAATTTAATTTAGAAAAAAATGTTATGTTTTATTTAGTGTATTTCCTGACTATAACAATCATTATTATTAAAGTAAATGAGTTAAATGTTAGACACTTCAATTGTTTCCTCTCTGTACTCAGTGTCCACTGTTGCATGGGCTAGAGGCATTACATCATTTATTTATTTTTATTTTATTTTTCAGTAAAATGTGACTCTTTGCTAACAAATAAATAAATAATAAATGGCACCTAGAGATCATCAAGCAGCTTTTAGCTTGCTGCCTTGCCATGTTTCATTGGTATAGATAGCCTAGGAATACCAGATAATACATTGGGATGTTGTGGATTGCTATAGGGGGACACCATACTGCCATAACATGAAGTATTTTATTTTATTGAATTTATTTTTGTATCAGACAACCAGATATTGTAACACAATTATTGCAGTCTGTAGGGAGGAAGGTGTAGACTAGGTGTGGCTAAAGGCAGTTTATTGTTTTCTCAGTTTAAAATTCATTACATTTTAATATGTGCTATGACCCACAGAGTGGAATTATCAGAAGCTGATGTCAGAAGCCCCATTCTGGGTTGTTTTCGCTATATTTTTTGGTTGGTTGTTGAATTATCTGATGAAGTCTCAGCACGCTATTGGGATGAAAGTGCTAATTTATTAAATTATGCGTTGGCATTACCTCTATCTTTGTTTCTTTTTGTTTTCACTATTATTTTTTATTGCTGAATCTCTGACCCTTCCACTGTGCTGAAAGAAACCTCCTATAGTATATGTTCAGTCTGCTATTTTGAAATAAAGCAATGTCTGCACCTAGCCATTACAGTTATTTAACTACAGCTCATCATTTACCCTCAGTCCCCTCCCCTTCAGGCTTCATATGACCCACTTGACCAATTTTCCTGAGACTAGCGACTTGGGTATGAGTAACCACTGAAGACCCATCCTTAAGTTGTCAGAATATGATAGAGATAGTAACTATGGTCTATGGTATCGCTCTTCTTAACTCTTGGGACAATCATTGAGGAATTTGTAGCCTTTGATAGGTAATAGCTTACTCCTTAGAATGAAAGTAAAAGGCAACACCACTGCTGATTATTAATAGGTAGCCATTATAATTAAGGAAAATAAATGGTCCTTTGACTACAGCAGAGCTAGTAAGGGAGACTGCTAGAAAGCTGCTTGGTGTGACATCTGGACAGAGGAAGGAGGACAAGGAGACCTGGTGGTGGAATGAGGAAGTACAGGACAGTATACAGAGGAAGAGGCTGGTGAAGAAGTGGGCTTGTCAAAGAGATGAAGAAAGTAGACATGAGTATAAGGAGATGAGACGCATGGCAAAGAGAGAGATGGTGAAGGATAAGGCATATGGAGGGTTGTATGAGAGATTGGACACTAAAGAGGGAGAAAAGGACCTGTACCGATTGGATAGACAGAGGGACAGAGCTGGGAAGGATGTGCAGCAGGTAAGAGTGATAAAGAATAGTGGGGGAAACATACTTGCAAGTGAGCAGAGTGTGTTGAGTAGATGGAAAGAGTACTTTGAAGGGTGATGAATGAAGAGAATGAGAGAGAGAGAAGGTTGGATGATGTGGGGATAGTGAATCAGGAAGTGAAACAGATTAGCAAGGAGGAAGTAAGGACAGCTATGAAGAGCATGAAGAATGGAAAGGCTGTTGGCCCAGAAGACATACCAGTGGAAGCATGGAGGTGCTTAGGTGAAATGGCAGTGGAATTTTTAACCAGATTGTTTAATGAAATTCTGGAAAGTCAGAGGATGCTTGAGGAGTGGAGAAAAAGTGTTTTGGTACCTATCTTTAAGAATAAGGGTGATATGCAGAGCTGCAGTAACTACAGAGGGATAAAATTGATCAGTCACAGCTTGACATTATGGGAAAGAGTAGTGGAAGGTAGGTTAAGAAGGGAGGTGATGATTAGTGATCGGCAGTATGGCTTCATGCCAGGAAATAGCACTACAGATGCAATATTTTCTCTGAGAGTGTTGTTGGAGAAATATAGAGGTCAGAAGGAGTTGCATTGTGTCTTTGTGGACTTAGATAAAGCATATGACAGTGTGCCTAGAGAGGAGTTGTGGTATTGTATGAGGAAGTCGGGAGTGGCAGAGAAGTATGTAAGAGTGGTACAGGATATGTACAAGGGTAGTGTGACATTGGTGAGGACTGCGGTGGGAGTGACAGATACGTTTAAGGTGGAGGTGGGATTACATCAAGGATCAGCTCTGAGCCCTTTCTTATTTGCAGTGGTGATGGACAGGTTGACAGATGAGATCAGACAGGAGGCCTCATGGACTATGATGTTTGTAGATGACATTGTGATATGTAGTGAGAGTAGGGACCAGGTTGAGGAGACCCCGGAGAGTTGGAGATATGCTTTAGAGAGGAGAGGAATGAAGGTCAGTAGGGCTAAAACAGAATATATGTGTGTAAATGTGAGGAAGGGTAGATGAATGGTGAGGTTGCAGGGAGTAGAGTTGGTAAAGGTGGATGAGTTTAAGTACTTGGGATCAACAGTTCATAGTAATGGTGAGTATGGAAGAGAGGTGAAGAAGAGAGTACAGGCAGGTTGGAATGGGTGGAGAAGAGTGTCAGGAGTGATTTGTGACAGACAGGTACCAGTAAGAGTGAAAGGGAAAGTCCACAAGAGGGTAGTGAGACCAGCTATGTCATATGGGTTGGAGACGGTGGCAGTGATGAAAAGGCAGGAGTCAGAGCTGGATGTGGCAGAGTTAAAGATGTTAAGATTTGCACTGGGTGTGACTAGGATGGACAGGATTAGGAATCAGTATATTAGAGGGTCAGCTCAGGTTGGACAGTTTGGAGACAAAGCAAGAGAGGCGAGATTGCGTTGGTTTGGACATGTGCTGAGGAGGGATGCTGGGTATATTGGGAAAAGGATGCTAAGGATGGAGCTGCCAGGTAAGAGGAAAAGAGGAAGGCCTAAGATAACGTTTATGGATGTGGTGAGAGACAACATGCAGGAGGTTGGTGTGAAAGAGCATGATGCAGAGGACAAGAAGAAATGGAAACAGATGATACGCTGTGGTGACCCCTAATGGAAACAGCTGAAAGAAGAAGAAGAAATGGTCCTTTGACTATAATGCAAGAGTTCAGAAGAGCACCTCTGTGGAACATGATTAGCTGACAGCCAACACTGGAAGTCTTACTAAAGGGCTTTTCTGCTGATTGTACTTTGAAGCAGCATTAGTTCAACAAAATATACATCTTTGAGACTAGCTATTAAAATAAATTAGAGCTATGTCATAGTCATTTCAAGATGGCTGTAATGCTTTGTAAAACATCTAATTGGCAGAAGGGTGGCATTCAGAGGACCACACTGTCTTTTAGTGATAATGCAACATTTGTACAGTGCCTATTGGGGCTGGCTCTGTAAAGTGAGGAGGCACTCTTCTGTACAGCAGATACCATCTGGTTTAATTTTAGCCATATTAGGGTGGCACAATACAAGCAGCTGATAGATTCATAGATATTCACCAGTACACCAGCCAGCACTCCTCACACTATGGTGAACAGATAGTTAATAAATAGCACAAGTCCTTACTAAGTAAACATAACTTTATTCTGCCATAACAGCACACCGGTTTCAGCTTAATTAGCCTTCATCAGAGATTCAACTCCAGCAAACAATGTTACAAGACTTAAATATACACCTCTTGCAAATGATTGGTCTCTTACAAATTCTCATTAAGTCCAGGAGGGAACAAGGCTCCCAGCCTAATAATCCAACCTTTCACTTTATTATTTAACATAGGATGCCAGCCTCCTTTGTTGTCCCTGTTTAACACAGTCTTATCAATAACAACAAAATAAAACATTGCGGTTTTGTGCTATAAAGTATGTTTATATAAAGCATTGAATCCTCTGGCATATCTAATGTCACTAAGATGTTCAGAAATCCTGAGTTTCAATGAGCGTGAAGTTTGTTCAACATAAAATGCTGAACAACTGCATGCGGCCAAATATATGCCCCAGTCTGTATCACAGTTCCCAGAAATATTAATTTGATACACTTTGATGTTTTAGAAGATGAAAAGCATACATCCTTAGGAACATATTTGCAAAAACTGGAATGACCATAGGGATGGCAACCTTTCACTACTGCGCCCCTTAAAGTCAACTGTCCCTAAGATTGTTTAGCTAAATCACCTTTCTTATAGTGATTAAACAATTCACCCAAAGTCGTACCCCTTCTAAAAGGAAAAAGACATCTGCAGGGTAATAAGTTTTTAAAACAATCATCCATCAATAGAATGCACCAGTATTTTTGAATCAGATCCATGAAAAAAACTAGTATTACAACCAAAATACGTTTTCCAATCAAATTTTTTCTTGGTTGGTATTGTAATAATTGCTCACTACCAACTTTCTTTATTTAGTCACAGACATTCTGTATATCAGATTGCTTAAATCCCCTGTCACAAAACCTCCTCACCATGTCTTGCATTTCAGTATTATATGCTAATTCAGAAGACCATATTCTTTTTAATCTCATAAACTAAGATTTTGATATGTTTCTTATAAAATGTGGGGGGTGACAACTACCCACCCAAGTAGAGCACCACTACTACTAGGGTGGTTTATCTATGAATTTATGTTACAGACTGCTAACTCTATGCATTTTCCTAAATGAGTGAAGAATTTTGTGGTGTCTTTACTTATAAATCAATCAATCAATCAATCAATCAATCAATCAATCAATCAATCAATCAAATAAATCAGTCAATAAATGCATATGCATTTACTCTATTTGCTCTTATATAACAGGCTGTTTGTGTACTAAATCATTTTCTGTTACCAAGAATAAAATTATTGAAACTTGACATGTTGTGTTTGGTTTTGTTCTAGTGCAGAACCATTATCTGACTTCTTCTTGTTCTGTTCAATGTTTCAAAGGACTACAGGTTATAAAGTATTATCACTTATGTCCTGTTCTCTTTGGATCAAGCTACAAGCACCTGACCCTGACTGGGATAATCATGCTCCTGAGGTGCAATTTACCTCTGTCCCTGTTTCAAGGTTTAATGCAAACGGTGAAAAGACAACACTGATAAAATTATGGAGCTCTGTAGATCACATATCTTCAAGAAGCATTGCTGCACTGAAAAGGATCTCCCTGGTGCATTTCAATACCGTAGGAAATTATCCTGTATATATTAGTACAAAGGGGAACCTCCCTCCTGCGTATCAATATCCAGAGGATCTCTCTGGGGTATATTAATAAAAGGAGATCTTCCAAGGGCATATATCAGCACCTGGGGACTCTGGCATAGCACTACTAGGCATGATCTCCTTAGGGCATATTAGTAAAAGAGGGGATTATCCTAAGATATGTCATACCAAGAGAGATCTTTTTAGGGCACAGCAGTACCAAGGAAGTCCTATGACATATTATCTCCTGGAAGACTCACCTACTGTCTACTATTTATCCATGTGCAGCATGAGCTGGTGATGCTACTTAAATTAATTAAATTAATGAATTATAGAAAAAACACATTTCTTTATTTAAAATAAATAAATGGTACTCAGCAATACTCTGCATAGTGCTACAGCTTTCTGCTCATAGTCTTCCCATGATTCACTGGGAAACCAGTGAATACATAGCCCAGGAATACTAGACACTATAGCGAAGAGTTCCAGTTGTGCAGTGGTTAGCATTAAGTTTTAAAGCATACCTTGAGCTAGGGATTGTCTCATGAGATTTATGTATGTTAAAAATGCCAACTTATGGTAGCACCTATCAGGTGTTGTTTAAAGAAATGGCAAGAAATAAATCTTAAACTCAGTGCTGACTACATGAACCTTATATGTGAGTTTTTTTCTAGATATTGAAAAAAGAACTGCAAAATGAGATGTTGGCACTGAAAAATGACATTTTAGACATACCTTGTTATAAAGATTGCTTGCATTGTTATAGTGATATGTTAGAGTTTGTAACAGTCTATGAGAAATTACTTGAACAAACAAGCATAAGTTAACCAGGGATATCAATGACTTTAGGAATGGAAACAGTTTTTCTTGACCTAAGAACACTAAGCTGTTGAAGACAAGCACTGGTAATTCTATGTATCAATTAGCTGACATTTCTTTACCAATGACCACCTCTACATTGAAAGGTGGTGCACCTAGTCCATTTTTAAATGAAAATGTTTGGAATATAAATACTGCACATGAGGACAGTGTACAAAATACCTCTCTACAAAGAGACTTATCTGTGCACACCACCACTAATTGTAATAATGTTAATACGTTTGCAACATCATCTACATTTAATAATGCAGTTTTCCATGAGGAGGATTTTCATCAAGTTCTGACGTCTGTGAAGCTGAATTTCCTGAAGAAAGTGGAACTATGAACAAGAGATCTATCACAGGGAAGGAAAGCAAATCAAAGAGGAAGAGGAAACATCCTGATGAGATGAAATTGTCCGCAGACTCGCAGCAGGTTGAAAGTGAAGAGATGAACAATTTTACAGACAATTTTGAAGTTAATCTATCTAGCAGCATACTTTCTGCTGCTAATATTTTCTTGCTAGAAAGAGGCTTGCAGTTTATACCAACAGATAAAGACTCTGTTGTGGATGTTATTACTGATCTTAAGCTGTTTGCAAGGAATTTAAATCTTTATTTAATGTTTCAAAATTCTGTTACTACTAAACAGGTCTGCAAATGTTGAAGCACTTTTGTTGCTGTAATTACAGCACTTTATAATACTTTTGAGAAACAGTTGTATGAGTTTTTTAATAATTCAAATCATAATGAGAATTATACTTTGTCAAAAGAAGAATTTGATTATTTTAAACAACTGCAAAGTAATACTAGTATTGTGATTAAACAGGCAGACAAAGGCGGTGCCATAGTTATAATGGAGAGCAAAATATATAATCAGTCTATGCAAGCATTTTTAAATGATCCAAGCACTTTTCATTTATTAAATAGGAGTAATGTGAACAATATAATACGTAGGGTTAATTATGTTATTTATGAGCTTCAGCTACAAGATGATATTACGTCAAGTGTTCAACTTCCTGTGCTTCCCATTGTATACAGTTATGTAAAATATATAAAGATCGCTTGCACTCCCGATGCAACCCCTAGTGCCCCAGAGGTTTTATGGGTAACTGAACCCATTTCAATTTTCTTAGAAGAACAATTAAAACCATTGTTAAAAAATCTTAGAAATTATATTTGTGATACCAATGACTTTTTAAAATAATTTTATCAGTGGTATTCTGTGAATGAGACTGCCCAGTTTATTTTTGTAACAATGGATGTCAACTCATTGTTCACTGTTATCGCTAATGAATATAGCATACAGGCTGTGAGAGAATATTTATGTAATAACAGAGCCTTCACAATTGGGAAAATGGAAATGATTTGTGCTTCATTCTTCAGTGCAATGAATACTAACAAGTAATGTTTTCCTATTTGGAGAGCAGCTGTACCATCAAGTATAGGGTGTTGCTATGAGTACACCAATACCAAATGCTTATGCAAACATAGCCCTATATGAGTGGGAGAATATGCATGTATTTGGTTCAACAAACAACTATACTGATATAATCCTATTATATAAATGCTTTGTTGATATTGTTTTTTGTCTGGAAGGTTGATGAAATTGAACTACAAGAATATGTTCGATTCTTGGAAACTACTATAAATTTTATGAGATTTAAGTTGAAATATTCTAGAACAGAAATTTTTTTTTGGATACGGCACTTAAAATTACTGATAGCAACACACATCTATAGGAAGGAAATCCAGACTAGCAGATTTCTCCGTAGTTGCAGTATGCATACTGGTCATATTTTTAAAGGGGTAGTTAAAAGCCAATATATGAGAGTGAGTAGACTGACTACAGATGTAATATTATGTAACCAGTAGTTGGTTATGTTAAAACAAAAATTCAGATGAGGGGCTATGATGAAGGTCTTTGGAATGAAGCATCTAACTATGCAACTAATGAAAGAGATGGTAGAGACAAAACATATTTTCATCAGAACATCCACAGACTAACCAAAGTTGTTATAACAACACTAAGTTTAGGTACATCATGAAATATAATGTTAATACTAGTGGTGTTACTGATATTATAAGGAAAAATGGGGACATACTGTTGTGCCAAAACTGGGTAAAATAAGTGCATATTTCTATTTTACTTTTAATAAATGCCCTATCCTGAAACAGAAAATATGCTATAAGGAAATTCATGGAAAGTAGTACCAATCTACTAGAATTTAAAGAAAGGGTACTGTTCCTTGCCATAATTGTGTATTTTTTTTGTAAACATATTGATCCTTCTGTTACTTTTGAGCACACATGAACAAAGAATATTTATGAATTTAATTGTTTTGCTACTTGTGACACAGAAAATCTGGTTTATTTAGCTGTGTGCATGACATGCACTAGTTTCTATATAGACAAATCTAATAGAAATTTTAAGGAAAGAATTTCTGAACATCTTTCAGAAATTAGAAGGAATATACTTACTAATTCCTTGGATAAGCATATTTATGACAGTGATATAGATCATGCATTTAAATTTAGAGTAATTCAAAGGATATTATTTTAACATAAGAGGTGGTGATAGTCTAAATGCCACTGAACTAGGTGAATACAGGTGGATTTTAAAACTGTATGTTGACCATGCACGTGGATTAAATGCTTCAGTTAGTTTAAAATCTGTAGTAAAATAAAAGCAAATGAAACTGAAGTGAGTGTTGCTATTGACTGCCTGTATTTGTTGTGCTTTTTAAGGTGCTTTTGAATGTACTTTTTTATATGTGTTGCTGTGTCTTTAAACTTTAGGTTCTCTGTAAAATAAGCTGAGCCCTTATTGGGCGATGGGATCATGTGCTGTATTTAAAAACTCTGTATTTGAACTGTGATTTGTATGCATTGAAGAAAGGATTATTCAATAAAGCTCTGCTATTTGTATTTGAATTAAAATAAACAAGTTTTTTATTTCTGGTATTGAGATCTGGTTTTTAGTGTTAGATGTAGTAAAGTCATCTCCAAGATCATGTAATTAAGCAATTCATTCCACAAACAGATCTCTTAGTTGCTGTTCATACCCTGTTCATGCCCTGTCCTCTTCCAGACTGAATTATAGATTGGATTATTTAGGATTATCTAATTCTGAACTTGACCAGTTACATCTGATGCAGAATTCTACAAAAGGGTACCAAATGACAGGTTTCATTACCAACATGTTACACCTGTTCTGCATAGTCTGCACTGCCTTCCTGACTGGTGCAGGATTATAGTCAAGATTCTAGTATTAGTGAAATTGTCCATTCATGACTTGGGTTCATGCTAAGTGAATGATCTTGTCAGGCCATACTGCCCTGTACAGGTTTTACATTCATCACTCAAGGAGTTTATTGTATTTATTTATTTATTATTTATTTTATATCTGTTTACCAGGATATTCTAACTGGGCAAAGTCCATTTTCAGTGGTGGCTTGGGGAGAAAAGCTCCACATACAGACAATGACAACTTGAACAATTTAAAAAAAAATAATAGAGAAACGATGACGTGTTACATATGGATCGGACATTATAATACATAGAATATAGGATGATGAAGGTGGGAAACAGCAAATAAAGGTTAACATATAACTTACTTATATGTATTCATAACATAGTCAAGGATAAGCTTATTTTTTACAAGTTCACTGGATATGAAACATACACTGTTCAATTACTCTCTGAAAATGAAGTGTGTTTGACACACCTCTGACACATGAAGTGTGTTAGTCACAGTAGGTAATAGCTGGAGGTAAGTATGGGGTAAATAGGAGACAAGATTAAGAGAGGGAGAGAGAGAGACTTGTAATGGAAAGCCGTTATACTGGCTTAGGTAAGTCATAAAGTAGTCGGAAGGGGAAAGGGAAGGGTAGGGGGAAAAGTTCAGAACAGGGGTACCTATTTATTTGCTTCTGAGATTGCTGTTGAAGAAGAAGAGAGATCCTAAGTGGGAGAAAATGGTTTTGAGAGGAGAGAAAACAGTTCCATAGGTAAATCTTGTTAATTCAGGTTTTAGATCCTTTTACTATCAGACCCTGTACCAGTGGAAGTCACCACCATAGCAGTTTTGCAAATGTTCCTCTCTGGACAGTTTCAGACAGGCCTTAAAGATATATCTATTTGACTTAACACATTTCATTACATCATTATATGTGTGATTTTTTGATGTGAGATGTTCTACCTGCAAGAACTAGTTAACTTGTCCTCTGAGAAAGCAAGAAAGTACAACTGTTGCATTTAGAATGGAAATTCAGTAGTGTATACATTGATTTAGGTAGTGGGGCATTGTGGGTCCATTCTTTCATAATGTAATGGCAAGGATTTTCAGCTATACGAAGAATATTCAGAGAACCTTCCTTATCAAGAAAATGAAATGCAATAACACACATCTGCACTGAAACCTGTACAATTTTATATTGTACATGGTAATGAGATGCTGTCCAGCTCCAGTGGTCAGTTACTTACACTTGTTTCAGAACATGACCGGTACACTTTAAACATGAATTTGTGCTGATAATTTCATATATATGTACTTCTCAAATTACTACAGAGTTGTATGATATATTCGTGCCATATTTACCTCACAAGTGTCAATGTCAAAAGTCACTAATGGGATAATTACTGTTCAGTGATTTAGAATCTTATTATCTGCAAAATATGTACCGTGCCAGGCACTGATAGCACACTGTGCCACTGTTCACAAACACGTACTGATCCAACAGTATGTGCCAAAATCTGCAAGTCTTGCAGAGCAAACCAGCTACTTTGATGTAGAAGGATGAAGCCCTGATAATGATCCAGACCTGGGTTCATTTATGCAGCTCAGACACCAATAGGATCTGGCAAAGCAGATGAATTTGAGGCTATGCCTGCTCACCTATACTTAATGGGAAGTATAATGACAACATGTTGGAGTGAGGCAGGTGAACATTTTGGCCCTGGATCTTGGTCAGGATCAGAACTATGAATGGCATCTGGACTAGGTGAACAGGCAGGCAATGAGAGTTTATTGTCAATTGTAGCTGGGTTAGGGAAACATCGAAAGACAGGTCCTATGTAGTAACTCACAATCACCTTCTGAATAACACCAGCAAACAGAGGTAGGGTCTACTAGCACTGTCTGACGTGATCCTTTATGAACATCCGTGATAGTTTTCAGGGTGTCTCTCCTCATGCACCCAGTGGGTGACCTTAGCACAGAGGAGACAATCAAATGAGTTACATTTAATAACTTGTGCAGTCTTAGAGGAGACACTGTAATTGCAAGAACCCAGAACTTTGCATGCATGTCTAGAACATCACAAATTGTTAGAGTACAATACAGTCATGCCTGGATACTCATCAAACTGTTATCTGTTAGCAAATTATAGTCTGAGCAATATAAGTATGTGTGTGTGTGTGTGTGTGTGTGTGTGTGTGTGTGTGTGTGTGTGTGTGTGTGTGTGTGTGTGTGTGTGTGTGTGTGTGTGTGTGTGTGTGTGTGTGTGTGTGTGTGTGTGTGTGTGTGTGTGTGTGTGTGTGTGTGTGTGTGTGTGTGTGTGTGTGTGTGTGTGTGTGTGTGTGTGTGTACTATTGAACAGAGTACCATGTAAATCAATCTACAACAACAAATCCATAGCTGCTTGTACATACTAGTACTATGATGGATTGTGAAACTATAACAATACCACTCCAACAGTAGCAGAAGCTGAATTTCCATTTTGTCATACTGTTATGACAGGATTTGCCATGCTGGTAAAATGTAGATATATGAATACAGAGTACAGAAAATATTTACAGTTGTGGCTAATATAACCAGTTGCTCATCATTACTTGCATAATTACAAATAAGTGTATCCAAGTAAATAACAGTAGGCTTGTGTTGGACAATGAACAGACAGCTCTGGCATAGAAAAGTAATATACCACATGTTCAACATACATGATGTTTACAAGATAATGTAACAACTGCATATCCGAAGAATACAGTAGCAATATAATATGTTCTAAATAGTAGTGTGTGCATTTTTATATTATTATAGAGTCCCTAGTATACTACTTTTTATAGCAAAATTGGTGCCTTATTGTTTTTCTAACTTAAGTTACTTTGGTAGGCATTTCAAAGTAAGATGGTGCAATTCACACATACTTTTGTATCTCTTATAAATGTAACCAGACAAAAAAACGACTGCTGGTACTCCACCAAATGCTACTAGCCCTCAAATAGCAAGCAAAATGAAATGACAAAAAGCAGTAGCCACCACACTGAACAGCTCCAATACTCTGGTCTTTATTAAAACACAAATAAAAAGAAGATGACCGTTTTCGGGACAACGCCCTTCTTCAGATGTCATACAATACAATAATACATCCTTTTATAGCATTCTAAACAGCCAACCATTAATCAGTATTACACCCTCCTCTTTTTCGGACAGGTTTTAAAGGTATAACCCCATTCAAACCCAGGGTTATATGTGTGGCTAGTTCTATTATCCATTTGGTTTCATTGAGTTCTGTGTGATTAAACACATTTCCTCCCCTCTCATTCTTAGTAATGCACTGAATAACCATGAACTTGAACATACGAGTATGTCCGTCACAAAAATTACTTTCCAGTTTGACCATCTCCTGTTCAAATTGTGCATCATCGGTGCATATACATGAAATCTTGCCCACCTGGCCACTGATTATACTCCTAAAAGTATATCTATGGTGCATACTGTCATAGGATAGCATACTATTTTTCCAATAACTCTTCATGTAAAGAGTCATATTCAAGGTCCCATGGTCATACCTCAATCTCACATCTAAAAAAGCCAAACTCTCTTTTGAGTAATACAATGTAAACCTAAGGAAGGTGGTCATAGATTCCAAATATTCAACAAACCTTATCAGGTCATCAGTATCACCCCCCCAAATTGAAAAAAATGTCATCCACAAATCAGACATAAAAATGCAGCATGTCCTTCCATTATGCCAATATAAGATTTGCATATGTATTGGCACAAGGGGTGCCCATGGCTACCCCTTGTTTTTGGCGATAGTGTGTACCCTGACATGAGAATATGTTATTCTCCAGTATTAATTTTAATAGTTCATTCCCCAATTTCCTTTCATCTACTCCAACATTTGTGGAATTCTCCAGCACATGCTCTATAGTTTGTACCCCATAAGTATTACTAATTACGGTGAATAAATTCTTCACATCAAGGATGGCCATAATATAATCTTGCTCTCCTCGTTGTATTAAACACTCATGCAATAAAGTCAAAAAATGGCCCGTGTCCTTAAAATGTTTACAGTGGCAATGCCACCATCTAGAGTCCTGTCTACAATATCATATAGTTAATAGGGGCCTTCATGTATTGTGCATGCCTACTCAAGGAGAGCTCTACTCTGAGCTCCTGGCCAAGTGGAAGTGCATTAATTTAGAGACTAGAGCATCTTATATGTGTCTGCCGCTAGATTTTTTTGCTCCCCAAGAAGATGTTCTAATTAAAGAAATAGAGACCATGCAAAGGTCCTTGGAGGTGGACTTTATTGGTTATTTTTATGTCAATAAGCTTGAGGAAGTGTATTGCTTGGTATCCATGTTGGATTCCAAGCTGCAGCAAACAAAAACCAAGAAGTTAACGAGGGATTATAATGATTTCTGGCAGGGTAATATTTTTACATGGCCCAGGGAAGGGCTAACCTTGACTGAATCATCTACCTGACCTGCAAATAGAACAGTTCAAAAAACTATAAATAAAAGGAGGCTCACAAATTTTCGTATTCAGAATCACCATGTTGCCAAAGTAACCAGGGAGGAACCTAACTCTATGCAGACTCGATCAGCCAATGAGCGACCATCAGGATCGTCAGCTGATAATCACATAGGCAGACAAAAGATTCAGCATTCAGAGAAGTTTCCACCACTACAGTTTCCCTTTCATCTAGTCAACAAGAAATTGAAACAACAATTGATACTGAAAGGAGGCAGACAACCGGTAGCAATGTGGAGGATGAGACTATGAATTTAGGAGCACATCTGAAGACCAACGTTCTGGGAAAGCATTCTAATTCTTTTCCCATACTCTTTGTACCAGTGAAAAAGAAAAGGGAATGGAAATGAGGGCAAGTGGGTCTATGAGAGGTAAAGAAGCAAAGGATATCCACCTCACTGGTGATTTTAACTCTATTGTATTTAATTTGTCAGACTATCAGCTTACCGATGATCAAATGTATATTCTCAACAAAGGGTTAACCTTTGTTCCTAGTACAGGAACAGTGTATAGTGATGTTATTATAGACCTAATGTTGTTTGGTAGAAACGTGTTACTTAAAAACATGTCTGGGGAATCTAATTTACCACAAGGGAGGGTAGTGATACAACTGAGTACATTTACTCCACCAACCAACTCCACTGTTAACACCTTTTTAAAACTACGTGAGGATGATATAAAACATTATTTGGAAGACAAACACAATAGGAGTTTTTTAATTTATCCACCTCACAAAGATGAGCATTGGACTCATTAATCAGCAACACTAGTATAGTAATTAAACCAGCAGACAAGGGAGGGGTAGTGGTTGCTATGAACAAAAGTTTTTACCAGACAAAGGTTACAGAATTGTTACAGGATGGACTCACATTTGCATAGGTGTCCCCCATAATGGTGAAAAATTCAATACTGAAAGTTAAACACAAATTTAATGAGTTAAAGCATCGGGGGTTACTAGCAGATGACCTATATAAGTTTTGGATACAGCATCCAGTAATGCCTGTTTTTAAGGCATTAGCTAAGATGCACAAAGATTTGACTAACCCCCCCCCCCCA
Source organism: Protopterus annectens (assembly GCF_019279795.1). NCBI lineage: Eukaryota > Metazoa > Chordata > Ceratodontiformes > Protopteridae > Protopterus > Protopterus annectens. The sequence goes on from NC_056731.1 coordinate 657,357,994, forward strand.
CTGAGACCCATAATATCAGGGAGATCACTGATCACTGAAAACCTCTCTATATGGATGGAATGTACACTAAGGTCAACATTAGAACAGTTTCCTCATATACTGAAGGACATGGGGCATTTTTTGACTTTATTGCATGCGTGTTTAATACAATGAGGAGAGCAAGATTATATTATGGCCATCCTTGATGTGAAGAATTTATTCACCGTAATTAGTAATACTTACGGGGTACAAGCTATAGAGCATGTGATGGAGAATTCCACAAATGTCGGAGTAGATGAAAGGAAATTGGTGAGTGAACCATTAAAATTAATATTGGAGAATAACATATTCTTATGTCAGGGCACACACTATCTCCAAAAACAAAGGGTAGCCATGGGCACCCCTTGTGCCAATACGTAGGCAAATCTTGTATTGGTGTATTGGGAGGAAGAAGTTATACAGAATAGAAGACACCAATGGAAGGACATGTTGCATTTTTATGTGCGATTTGTGGATAACATTTTTTCAATTTGGGGGAGGGGTGATACTGATGACCTGATAAGGTTTGTTGAATATTTGGAATCTATGACCACCTTTCTTAGGTTTGCATTGTATTACTCGAAAGAGAGTTTAGATTTTTTTGATGTGAGATTGTTGAGGGATGAACATGGGACCTTGAATATGACTCTTTACAGGAAGAGTTGTTGGAAAAATAGTATGCTAGCCTATGACAGTATGCACCCTAGATATACTTTAGGAATATAATCACTGAACAGGTGGACAGGATTTCACGTATATGCACCGATGATACACAATTTAAACAAGAGATGGTCAAACTGGAACATAATTTTTCTGACAGAGGCTATAGTGAATATAAGATAAAAAATATTATAACACAGACCAAACAGAATAGAAACATCAAGACCAAACCTTGGTTTTCTGATAGGCAATAAAATCGGACAGCGAATTAAGGTAAATCAATACAGACTGAAGGAGTAAGGTTAATGCTAACCTATAGTAACAACATGGGGGGGGTGTGATATAATTAAACAGAATTGGAAGGGTTTATTAACCAATGAGAATATAGGTAGGTTGGTAGGAGATGTACCAGTCCTTGGGTTTAGAAGGAATATAAATCTAAAATATCTACTTTGTTATGAGGGTAAGATAGAAAATAGCAACATTTCAAAGTGCAAGGGTACATATAGATGTAGGAGATGCAAGGCATGTACATATATTCAGGAAGATGAATATTTTAGACATCTTGTTTCAAGGAAGGAATATCATTTTAATTTGTATGCAGATTGCAAAACTACAAATATTGTATATCTTGCACTTTGTCAATGTTGCACATCCTTCTATGTAGGAAAGACCAATTGCATGTTAGGGAACAGAATACTGAATCGCCTATCCTTGATTAGGTTAAAGAATGAACATAAATGCACTTTACCAACATATTTCTAAGTACAACACTCATATGTTCAAGTTTATGGTTATCCAGTGCATTACTAAGAATGAGGGGGGGGGAGGGGTGTTTAATCACACAGAACTCAATGAAACCAAGTGGATACTAGAACTAGCAGCACATATAACCCAGAGTTTGAATGGGGTTATACCTTTAAAACCTGTTCTAACAAAGGGAAGGGTACAATACTGATTAATGGTTGGCTGTTTAGAATGTTATAAAAGTATGTGTTATTGTATTGTATGACATCTGAAGAAGGGAGTGGTCCCAAAAACGGTCATCTTCTTTTTATTCGTGTTTTAATAAACACCAGAGTATTGGAGATGTTTAGCGTGGTGGCTACATCATTTTGTCATTTCATAAGTGTAACCAGAGACACAGTAGAGATGTATTCATCCATAATTTGCATATTACCCAGGAGTTTGCCTGGTATTTATATTACACATAATCTAGTAGCAGAATTGTATATAAGGTGTATGCAGAATGTATGTTTATGATACTATGTTGGAGTGTAATATATGATACACACACTGTGCAAGCATACAAGGTTGCTGCCACAACTGAAATGAAAAGCATGTATAGTCAAACTGTAACTAAAAGGTACATTTCTTATTAGCGTACATTGCTTGGCTATAATTTTGTAATGCTTAATATCATGTATTTAAATTTTTTTTTTAATTTTCCACAGAAAGACAAAAGTCTCTACTGTGATGTCATGAAAAATCAAACTAATAATAATTTATCTGATGCTGTAAATCTTTATTTATTATTTACTGTTAGGACCTCGGTTCCATCCTCAGTACTGATACGGCCATTTCCCAGCTTGCGCAAGCTAAAAACTCTCAGCTAAGAGCCTACCCACAATGCCCCTCTCCTAGATACTCCAGATCTCTTTTGCCACATTTCTAGTCAGATGTGTTAGCCATCTCTCTCAAAGCTAAGAAGTATTTTGTTGTTTTTATGACAGTTTTTCTTCTGAATTACAAAATTTTTAGTCAAGTTAGTCTTTTATCACTGTCGCCTATAACCTAAGCCTATCTCCTACCTTATTTCTTGGTAATTAAATTTTTTACCTCTTTTGACTGTCCCTCTCTCCTGTCTTTGACAGGCCCCCTTTTACTAGTGGTATTCCTTAACTTAACTCCACTGGTTTTTCTTCCTTAATTTTTCTACAGGATAGCATGGTTTCCTTACCATGTCAGACAAAGCTAAGTTGGGTTTTAAACAGTGTGACAAGTGTGGACGTAAGATGCCTAACACAGATACACATGTCTGTTGTGTCTATTGTTTGGGCGTGGATCATTTTAAAGCTGAGTGTGACATTTGTGCTATTTTTTTCTAATCAGACACTAGCAAAACATAAGAATAAACTTATTTTAAAAGGTTTACTCAAGACACCTTTCTTGGAGGCTCTATCTGGGTCAGAGGTCTCATACCCTCCTAAAACCAAGAAATATAAGGAAAAACAGAGTCACTCAGTTCCTGCATCTCTGTCAGTTAAAGAACCAAGTTGGCTCCGTGCTTCACTGGCACCCTTGGCACAGATCTCTTCGGCATCAGGATCTGTGTCCTTTCCCTTGGTGCCGACCATAGTATTCACTCCTATCTTGGTTCCAAACACAGCACCACTGACTTCGGTGCCATCTTTGGCTCCTACATCAGCTACAATGACTGTTCATGCCTCGGTTCCATCCCTGGTGATGACAGTTTCCTTGGTTCCATGGGCTCCGATGACTGTACATACCCTGGCACCATCCCCGTCCATGGTGCCGACAATTTCCTCAGCTCCATGGGCTCCAATGACTGTACATGCCTCGGCACCATCCCCGTTCATGGTGCTGACAGCTTCTTCAGCTCCATGGGCTCTGATGACTGTACATGCCTTGGCCCCATCCCCAGCCACTGTGCCAACAGTTTCTTCAGCTCCATTTGCTCCAAAATTTGATTACCTGCCAAAGACAAGATATTTTCCTACTTATGACCCTTTCTTGGGGCAGAGGTTTAGCCCCTTTCTAGAAAGACCTGATTCCCCTTCTGCAGCCTCTCTTAGATCCACTAGGAGTTTTTCTGAGTTAGACATAGTGTGGGTTGTGGATCTGCTTCTGGTAGCTAGGGGATTGCCCATTCCAGCTAGAACTTCCATCCCTCCTAGCTCAGAATCTTTTATCTCATCTTCCCCTGCTTATCCTCCCCCAGCACCCGCTTCAGTACATACTGTCTCGGCAATGACAGCAGTACCTCCCCTGTTGGCACCGAATGCCCTTGTAGCATCAGCTACGATGGAGCCGATGCTTTCTCAGAGCGGTGCTCGGACTGTCTGTACCTTGGTACCTAATCCGGCACCTATTTTCTCATTGGCACCATCTATGTCTACAGTTCCAATGGCTTCCAGTTCTCTTATAACACCTCAACTGGAAGTGGACTTGGGTGCACCTGCTGTACAGGTGATGGATAGAGCCCTTCACCCGAAGGCTCACAACCATCCCCTAGGACACAAGTATCAGAACCCCCTGTGAAGGGAACCCCTTCTCCGGAGTCCTCCTCAGAAGATCCCACTGGAGAGCCACCCCAGAAAAAAAACGGTGCAAGAGGAAGCACCTTGACTCCCTGGAGGAATCTATCACAGAAGACACTGATTGTGATAAAGGGGAAGGGTCCCTTCATTATCCCCCAGATGGCATCTCAATCGGAGATATTCTCAAAATCCTCAAACAGCGGGGGGAATGGAAGTCCTCTAACCCTTCTTCTGAGGAATCAGTGTTTCTGCAGGCCTTCTGTGCCTGGCCATCTACTTCTTGGGTGACCCCGCCAGCAGATGATCTTGTTAAACTAATTGTTCAGCATGCCTGGAAGGCCCCAGACAATGTAGAACCTGTCCCTCGGAGGCCAGACAAAATTTTATCTACACCTGAAGACCAGCCCCACTGGTTCAAGCAGCTAACAGTTGATTCTATGGACATGGTGGCAGCCACCAAGAGGGAACTGGCAGAAGATAGTTCCAATGTCCATCCTCCAAACAGGGAGTCCTGGACCATGGACATATTAGGGAAGAGGACCTATGCTTCAACAACCTTTGCCATTCGGGTGCTGAATTATCTGGCACACTTTACTCGCCTCCAAAGAGACCTAATTTCTGAAATGTCTTCCTCTTTGGTGGGTGTACTGCCTGATGACGTGCGTGACACTGTCACCTCACAGCTAGCTACCCTTGTATCTATCTCGATCTCCTCAATGCGTTTGATATCTCACATTGCCAAGGGGGCAGTTCGAGCTGCTGCATCTGGTGTTGTCATGAGACATAATGCTTGGATGTGGTTGTGTGATTTCGCAGACCCTTTTAAATCTTCCTTCGTTAACGCACCTATCGACGACTCTGCACTTTTTGGACCCAAGGTACATGACACACTTGCACATAGTGAGAAAGACGGAAAGACCTTGTCTGCTGTGGGCATACACTTTTCCAACCCCCAGAGGCCCTATTCCAGGAACCAGAAGGGGGTAAGATATGGTTCAAGAAATCCTAAGGATCATTTCATGACACTCATGGTGAAAAATTCCCCTGGGGCAGAGGAAGCAACTCATATGGAACACTCCCCTTTCGGGGTAAAGGGGGTTTGCGGAACCAGGGAGCCAGAGATTCTTTCTCCAGCAGGTCCTACCAGTGTTCCTGAGCAGCTGCCCAATTGCTTTCCCTCTGGAAGCAGTTGGGGGTCATTTCTCTCTGCATCTACCAGCCTGACATCTTATTACTACTGATGTTTGGGTGCAGAGAATAATATCCAGAGGCTACCAAATACCTTTCGACCTAACTCCCAGACCCGTTAAATGAATCCCTGATGTACCACCCAATCAGAGGGAATTAGCAGCCTTAGAAATAGAAAAACTGCTAAAAAAAGGGTCATACAACCAGCCCCACCAGAACAGATAGGATCTGGGTTTTACTCGAGGTTTTTTTTTAGTGCCAAAAAAGACTGGGGACTGGAAACCAATCCTGGATTTCAGCCAAATGAACAAATTTATCAAACTTCAAAAATTCCGGATGGTCACAGTACAGTACATTCTTCCCTTCCTAGGGAGTGACAATTGGATGTAGTCTATAGATTTATAGGATGCGTACTACCACATAAAGATGGCTCACCACTCCCGGAGGTTTCTCTGCTTTCGGCTGGGAGCCAATCACTACCAGTTCAGGGCACTGCCATTCAGTCTTTCAACAGCCCCCCGGAGTGTTCAACAAATGTTTGACAGTTGTGGTAGCCCATCTTCGACTACAAGGATTCCAGGTGTTTCCCTATCTAGATGACTGGCTCCTTACCGCTTCAACCAGGAATCAACTAGTCCATGGCCTCTCTTACACTCAAGATCTTGCTCTCTGTTTGGGGATTACAATCAACAAAGACAAATCTCAGATGTTTCCAACCAAGACACTGGAATTTATTGGAGCGGTCTTTAACACAACATCCTGTCAAGCTTCTCTCCCCCCTCACAGGCTTTTGAAAATAAGACACCAAATTCAAGACATTCTTCCTCACACGTTTGTACCAGCACGTCTTGTACTGCAACTCTTGGGCTCCATGGCAGCTGCCATATCTTTGGTACCTCTGGCAAGACTGCACATGAGAATCCTGCAGTGGCTCCTTTCCGCACAATGGTCATTGTTAACCCATCCACTTAACCACATGATACGCCTTACAAACTGTTGCAAGGAGGAAATGCTATGGTGGATGGAGCCACAAAAGAATCTTTGGTGTTGATCGTTCTGTCTTCCCCAACCCATGGCAAAGGTGACCATGAACGCTTCACTATTAGGGTGGGGGGACATTTTCAGGGAAAGACTGTCCAAGGCACCTGAACCCCCTTGAGGCCAAATTGCACATAAATGTCATGGAACTGAGAGCAGTTCTCTTAGCGTTGCAAGCGTTCCATGGATCCCTGCCTTCGGGGAACATTGCAATTCAGTCAGACAACATGTCAGTCATCTGGTATATCAACAAGCAAAGCAGAACCAGATCTTACCCCCGTATCGGGAAGCCATGAGGATTTGGCACTGGGCGATAGCTTCCAATCGCTTTCTTATAGCAATGCACATTCCCGGGAGTTGCAACCTTATTGCAGACAATCTGACCAGGAACATCTTGATGCCTCATGAATGGTCCCTCAACCCTGTAATAGCAGCTCAGATCTTCCAACATTGGGGCAAGCCTTGCTGCGACCAGTTTGCTTCCCCCTGAATTACAAATGCAGGAGCTATTTTGCCTTGATCCCCCCTCAGGGAGAACCACTGAGGGATGCTCTAATGCATGATTGGCCCCTGGGTCTTCTGTATGCCTTTCCCCCATTTCCCCTCATTCCAAAATTTCTCCAGAAAGCTCAGAGGTTGAATAGAAAAGTGATCCTCATTGCTCCCTACTGGCCATGTCAAGTCTGGTTCCTATTTCTATGGCCTCATCTGATTCACAGCCCATGGATCCTGGATCATTCCCAGGATCTGTGATCCCATCCTCAGGGATTGATTCACCCGAATCTGCACAGTCTCAAGCTCACAGCCTGGTTCCTCCACTTCCAATGATTGCCAGGCTGCCTGACAGCTCATCTCCTGTTCGTGAAATTCTTCTGGCCTCACACAACCTTCCACTAGAAAAGTTTATTCCAGTAAATGGACTAGGTCCTCTATTTGAGCCAAAGACCAGAACTTAGACCCTTTCTCTATGCATATTCAAAATATTCTGCAATACCTGACTACTCTCCTGCATGCAGGAGCCTCAGCTTCAACGGTCACTGTACATTTAGCAGCTATCGCCAATTTTCATAATGGTCTTGAAAATTCTTCAGTTATGTCACACCACCTATGCAAGACTATTTTGAAGGGAGTATTACATGTTAAACCTCTGATCAAGCCTCCCTTAGATCCCTGGGACTTGACTCTGGTGCTTCATTCTCTTACAGGCTTTTCCTTTGAGCCCTTGGATTCATGTGATTTAAAATTTCTGTCTTGGAAAACCATACTTCTAATAGCACTCACCTCAGCGAGAAGAGTATCTGAGCTGCAGGCCTTGAGTGTCAAGAGTCCTTACTTGATCTTCCACATGGATAGGGTGTCGCTTCGTACTGACCCTTCCTTCTTGCCCAAGGTCATTTCTGTTTTTTTCCATTAACCAATCTATTGACCTGTTGGTTTTCTTCCCAAGGCATTCTAATAGAGGGGAGTACCTTCTGCACACCCTTGATGTGCACCGACAGCTTTGTTGTTATTTGGACAGGACTAAATCTTTCAGGAAAACAGACCAGTTGTTTGTGGCCTTTGCAGCACCTAGATTGAGTAAACCTGTTTCCAAAGTGCCTTTATCCTCTTGGCTTAGAAACGTCATTACCTTTATCTACCAACAGAATAAGCTACCCTTACCTTCCAGAATAAAGTCTCATTCTACCAGATCTATGGCTACCTCTGTAGCTTTTCATTCCAGAGCCTCTATGAATGATATATGCACAGCAGCCACATGGGCAAGACCTCATACCTTCATATCTCATTACAAATTGGATTTGACCTCCAGGGGATGAGCATCTTTTGGTTCTATGGTGCTCAGGAATATCCTTCCTTAGGGCCACCAAGGACTCAAGTAGCTGGGGACTCAGTCCTAATAGTAAGTAATGAATAAAGATTTACAACATTAGATAAAGACATTATATCTTACCATAACATTCCATCTGTGTTGTAGATCTTTATTCATTCCTTACTTCCCACCCTCCTTCCCCCTGCCTGGAGTCCTGGTTAGGGTACTGGCTCAGACAGAGCCTACTACTTTTTTTCTATTACTACTTCTTCTATCTAGAGTGGACAAACTCGATCTGGAGTATCTATGAATGGGGCATTGTGGGTAGGTTCTTAGCTGAGAGTTTTTGGCTTGCGCGAGTTGGGAAACAGCCATATTGGTTCTGAGGACGGAACTGAGATCCTAACAATAAGGAATGAATAACGATCTACAACACAGATGGAACATTATGGTAAGACATAACTTTCTTATTTCATAAATTAATGTATAGGTTACTGCATTTTCATGCTACATAGACCAGTAGCACTTTCTTACTTCATAGAAAAACAAATTGTCAACCAGATCTTACAGGTGGAGTACTTTACATTGAAAAGGATTATGTAGTAGTGAAATTACAAAGTAAGTATCTCCTCTTTTAAAGTCATTGTGCTTACACATAATGTTTTGCAGTCATATGTAAAAATGACTTGGCAATACCTACCATGACATTTTGTAGGTGAAGTTATAAAAAGGTAACTGAGTAAACAGTAAAACTAAAAAAAAAATCAAACAGTACACTAGCCTATAAAAAAGGAATATCATGGAAATGAAATTAGTTGTAAAGTAAAGATACTTCTGAATGTGACCAATATATTTTAATCTAAGGGTCTGTGTATTCTGTTTGGCATATGAATGCCTCTGCAATATACATTATATATATATATATATATATATATATATATATATATATATATATATATATATATATATATATATATACATATAAATATGTATATATGTATATGTATGTATGTATATATAGATAGATAGCAACTATAATTAAATACTATGCCAGCAAGATGTGTACCTTCACACTTATACTTTGCTGATTTATGCACAGATGTAATAAGCTCGTTAACAACATTCTTAACCTAACATATCAATCATAACACCAACAGAAAAGCAGCTTCTACCATGCTAATATAGGTATTTTAAAGCCTATGGCTCATATTGCAAAGTACATATTAAGTAACAGACATTTGGGGTTAGATATAACCTCCTTACTATATACAATGCCAAATTATACAGTTTTATGCAAAATGTGTGCTGTTTTTGCAATTTGTATTTTTGGTAAAAATGACCCCTCTGAAAATTTTTCTGAGAGCTGAGAAGTGCTGCTATGACATCATAAAAGACTGAACCCATAATGCTTCAACACCCAAATTAATGTGTGAATTGCTGTTCTTTCTAGAAAGGCAAGCTCCCACCTAGTTCTTGTTCATGGAGCACCTCACACTGAATTTTACTACATTAAGATGTAGTGGTAATACCATGATATAAATAAGACGCAGCTTCCCTACAGAAGAAATTAAACCATTACCCACTACTTGCTAAGTCATCATTGTGTAGTTGTGGTTATATAAAAAACCCACATAAACAGTGAAATTAATTTTTATTTTACAATAAAACGCTTTCAGTCATAGGAAATACACTTCAATTTGCATTATATCTGTGGTGACCACACAATATATGTGTACCATATGTTGAAGGTTTATTGCAGTTTCATTTATTTTATGTATATATATTTATATATATATATTATATATATATATATATATGTATATATATATATATATATATATATATATATATATATATATATATAGTGTTAATGGACAAAACTATACAATGTTATTATAGCTATGTGACAAAGACACCTGGTTTATATGCAAGTTAGCGGTAATGATTTCTGTAAGTTGTGCACCAGTAGAAAACCAGTTATTATATCAGACTCTCACTGTTAAGTAGCAAGTAGCACCCGCTGCATCCTTTTTGGTTACTTGTCATGAGCCATATAAGAACATGCAACAAAGTCAGAGAATCACAGCTGCTATACATACCTCATAGAATCATACACTAGTGGCAATTGCACACATCCAGCAGCAACACCACAAATTCATAAGCCACACACTGCTACTACGTACCTTACAAAATAGATGAAATCACATCAAACTCATGACACATTACATAATTAAACATAGATACATACAAATAAAAACATAGCAAGTCTAACTACAAAAAAAAAAAAAAAAGATTACCAACACATGATTGTACATACCCATAATGTTCATTACACATGTGGTTGGTAAACTTTTTGTGTAAACATAGTGCATGTTAAATATATTTCATTTCATCTCTGTATGCCATTCCTGGAATACACTGAATATCACACATTCCCTGTCATGTATGTAATCCTATAGCCTTACCTGCAAGTCTAAAACAAAAACACATAAGTGATTGAGTAATATGTTAATCATAACAACTCCATTCCTTACATTTTACCAGTGTGACATAGCATTATATAATAGTATCAGATACTGGTTATTAAAGTTACTATTACTGCTTAGGAGTAGTATGTTACTATTTAATTACTGTTGAACTGTGTGCATATGCACAGTGATTCCATTACCTCTGTGTATAAACAAATATCAACACCGTATTACACATTGCAACACAGTGTTCAATATTGTACATACACATATTTATTTATTATTTGTTGACCTGGAAAGTCTGACTAGGTTCCACAGAGCCTGTTTTCAGCGGAGGCCCGGGGAGAAATGCTCCAGATGCATGTCTTTGGAATGTGGGATGAAACTGAAGTACCCAGAGGAAACCCATGCAAACACAGGGAGAACATGCAAACTCCACACAGAAGGCAACCCAGCCAAGATTTGAACCAGAGAACCTCTTGCTGTGAGGTGACAACGTTAACCGCTGCACCACTGTGCCGCCTACATATAGCTGTACAGCTGCGATTACCACAGATTAGAAGATATCAGTGGTATGTACAGTGGATATAAAAAGTGTACACACCCCTGTTAAAATGCCAGGTTTTTGTGATATAAAAAAATGAGACCACAATAAATCATTTCAAAACTTTTCCCACCTTTTATGTGACCTATAACCTGTACAATTCAACTGAAAAACAAAAAAATCTGTTAGGGGAAAAATATAAAAAAATAAAAAAACATGCAATAAGCTGGTTGCATAAGTGTGCACACCCTTAAACTAATACTTTGTTGAAGCACCTTTTGATTTAATTACAGTATTCAGTCTTCTTGGGGAGGAGTCTATCAGCATGGCACATCTTGACTTGGCAATATTTGCCACTCTTCCTTGCAAAAGCGCTCCAAATCTGTCAGATTGTGAGGGCATCTCTTCTGCACAGCACTCTTCAGGTCACCCCACAGATTTTCTAGTGGATTTAGGTCTGGGCTCTGGCTGGGCCATTCCAAAATTTAATTTTCTTCTGGTGAAGCCATTCTTTTGTTGATTTGGATGTATGCTTGTGGTCATTGTCGTGTTGAAAGGTGAAATTCCTCTTCATCTTCAGCTTTCTAGCAGATGCCTGAAGGTCTTAGGCCAAAAGTGCCTGGTATTTGGACTGTTCATAATTCCCTCCACCTTGACTAAAGCCCCAGTTCCAGCTGAAGAAAAGCAACCCCAAAGCATGATACTGCCACCACCATGCTTCACAGTGGGGATGGTGTTCTTCTGGTGATGCAAAGTATTGTTTTTGTGCCAAACTTACCTTTTGGAGTTGTGGCCACAAAGTTCAACCTTGGTCTCGTTAGACTATAACACATTTTCCCACATGCTTTTGAGACAATGTATTGTTTTGCAAATTTTAGCCAAGCCTGGATGTTTTTCTGTGTAAGAAAAGCCTTCTTGTCTTGCAACCCTACCCCATAGCCCATACATATGGAGAATACGAGAGATTGTTGTCACATGTAGTACACAACCAGTATTGGTCAGAAATTCCTGCAGCTCCTTCAGTGTTGCTGTAGGTCTCTTGGGAGCCTCCCTGACCAGTTTTTGTCTTGTCTTTTCATCAATTTTGGAGGGACGTCCAGTTCTTTGCAACGTCACTGTTGTCCCATATTTTCTCCACTTTTTGATGACTGTCTGCATTGTGTTCCATGGTATATCCAATGCTGTGGAATTTTTTTTGTACCCTTCTCCTGACTGATACCTTTCAATGATGAGACCCCTTTGATGCTTTGTAAGTTCTCTGTGAACCATGGATTTTGCTGTAGCAAGCAACTGACTAAATGTCAGAAAAATCATACTAGGACAGCTGAACTTTATTTGGGGTTAATCAGAGTTTCTTTAATTGCTGGCAGGTGTGTACCCAAGAAAACTGAATGCTGTAATTAAATCAAAAGGTGCTTCAAATAAGTATTAGTTTAAGGTGTGCACACCTATGCAACCAGCTTATTGTATGTTTTTTATTTTTTATATTTTTCCCCTAACAGATTTGTTTGTTTTTCAATTGAATTGTACAGGTTATAGGTCACATTAAAATTGGGAAAAGTTTTGAAATTATTTCTTGTGGTCTCATTTTTTATATCACAAAAACCTGGCATTTTAATAGGGGTGTGTACACTTTTTATATCCACTGAATATCCAGGTATGACCATACCAAACTGCAATCATCAATACTTACCTGAAAAGTCCAGATATTTCTGCTACTCTGCTCATCTCTCACATTTGTAATCTGCTTTGCATCATACACATGTTTATCTGTAAGGTTTTTTTTTTCTTTCTGGAAATCTTTATTGGTTTTTCGGGATATGATGATGTCTGAGGTAGTATTTGTTTCATAAGCTCCCTGCTTTGTTATTACACTTGTACAGTTTTTCGGGATATGATGATGTCTGAGGTAGTATTTGTTTCATAAGCTCTCTGCTTTGTTATTACACTTGTACAGTAATACAAGCATTTATGATGTGTGTGTGTGTGTGTGTGTGTGTGTGTGTGTGTGTGTGTGTGTGTGTGTGTGTGTGTGTGTGTGTGTGTGTGTGTGTGTGTGATCTAAACTACCTCTACATGAACCATTCTGCTAAGTCACTGGTAATTGCTAATACCAGCACTCATTAGAGCTTCATAATTATCATTCAGAAAATATTGTATGTTTTTTAACCAGCACTGTCTGATTAAGTCATTTGCAGAGAGCCGCACAATAACAAATGAAGGTGGAAAGAGTCAAACCTTGTTCCTTTGACTACAAATGCTGTTTATTAAGAGCTCAGAGCCCTAATTCTCTACATCAACTGCCAGACCATCATTAAGTTTCTCATTTTCTGATAAAGTAGTAATTCTATCATGAAACAACTTGCTAATTTTGGTTATAAAATATGGGAGAGCTAAATAACTAGCTATCAGTTTAATAAAAGGAGCAGTACTGTAATTTATTATATAGTAATAGAACAAAACAATTATTTGGTATATTTGCCAGTTTACAGACTCTCATCAAGATGTACAACTTATAAATATTTGGAGGCTATGACACAAGTGAAAAAAATATAGTAGACCCTATTCAAGGAAGAAGAATATTCTAGTAATAAATACTGTAAGGCTAAAATATATAGAAATGGAATATTTTAGAATATAAGACTATGACAGTGTTGCCTTTCAGTTTAAATATTAACATTTTGCCAGTTCTAATCTCAATTCTGTGGTATACTCTAGTAAATCATAATTATTTTGAGAAATATTACTGGGGAGTAGGAAACACTGTCAGACTGCTTCTTAAAAATTAGAGAGGAATAGAGTGTAAAGAACAGAAAGGAATTCAGCAGAAAGTCTTATTTCAGGTTGAGATACTGGGATCAATCTACTATAATACATTGCTTAACTGGTAATTACTTCACAGAAAAAAAACATGTTGTTTGGAAAATTGCTATATTGTTAAATAATTAAACAACACAAAGCATTAAAGTTGTTATTGAATTTTTACTCTTAGGATGCTTTGAAAGGAGTCAGAGAGCATGTTATGCAGTTTAATCTCCGTTTGCCTATTTGGTGCGGTGCATGTCATATCACTAGGAAGAAAAGGGAATGCTGCAACTACTTTAATTTAATGACAAGGATGTGGAGTTGAATGACAGGATTAAAACAAAAATAAAATCATGCTTCAGGTGAGAGTATTACTGAAGGACATGCCAAGGGGGAACAAGAGGAAATGTTTGTTGAGAAGAGACATAAGAAGAAACAGAGGTATTAATTTTAAAAATCCTCTACAGTTTTCTGTTTTGCACTGTACCCCTCTGTCTAGACAGCTAAATGCTTACTTGACAAAGAACTATGAATTTCATTTTATTTCGGTAGAAAAAGAACATTGGTCTAGGAAGCCTTAAGAGGTCCAAAAGCTATCTTACTTCTATGAATAATAACGAAGTGGTGTCACTCATATTGTGTCACTTTATGCATTTCTGTAAATAAGTCAATGGCAGCATCAAATTTAAAATGCCATAGCTACAAAGGTTAAGTTACAGACAAATAACTACATTTATGATATGCATTATTTCTGAAGTAATTTGATGGCATGCCAAACAATGTACTTTAAATTCATGACTGCTAGCAGCTTTATTGCACAGAATATAAGTACAAAGTACAGGTAGGAAGAACACTCATGTACCACATATCTCCCTTAGTTAAACATGCCTGAAACAGTCACTAGACTTTCCTTTCCTTTAGAGTAAGCCAGCACTCACATCACTATGAAACAGTGTCAGAGCAGAAACATTATCTTGGATAGTAATAACAGAAAATCATTTTACTGTTATTTGTGTACAACTGCTGTATTTGATGTGGAGTATTATAAATATTCATGTTATTAGATATTGTTACTTGCTAGCATGCTACCCAATTTCTTTGCTCAAGAGTTCAGGACAAAGCCAAAAGTAATCAGAGACAGAGCTTAAAACAAAGGACAATTTTTAAATATTATTGTCATTCACTTAAAAAAAGGTTAATAGAACAGCAGGCTTTGCATCAACATGCATTTTCTAAACAATAAGATATCTGAAACTCTAATGTCATTAATGATTGATGATGGACTGAGTACAGGGCTGGATCCAGCACAAGGTATCCTAGGCAGCTGCCTAGGGCCCAGAACTGGCTAGGGGACCCAGTCTGGCCATAAAAATTAACAACAAATAAATACTCAGCCATAAAAACTATTTTTAAAAAAATGAACTCCTTTACCATATAAACATAACAGAAGCTACTTACTGCTCATCATCACTGCTGCATTAAAAAGCTAACTATCTCATCAACATAATCTCTATTACTGGCTCAGAATGTGAGCCAATGTGTGAAACTTTCTGGAGCTCAAATCAGAAGCACATTTTTTTTTCAGACAAGCTGCTGTAGTTTTAATTTCTATGAATACAAGCAGGATGCAATGAGCAACAAGAGTTTAATATGTTTTCTAATAGAATGCAGTAAGTGATGTCTTTATTCTAAATGAACCATCTTTAGAACAGAGTACATCAGGGGAATGTTTCTTAGGCCAACATAGTGATACAGGGGTGTGTGTGTGCATGTGTGTAATGCTCCTGTCCACCTAAAGATACCTTACAGAGTCAAACCCTAGGTACAGGGAACAGTAAAGCTGATCTTCCACATCAAATGCCAGTCTGCTTTATCTGTCTCCAATTTTGCAGAACATCTCTGCTTTTGCTTCATACTTATGTATTAACTTTGACCAAGTCACTTAACCAGACAGTGCTTTGCGGCAACTAGAAATTTGGGCTAGGCTTTGCAATGGACCCCTGGACTGCTAGCTAATTATGGTGTACAGGAACAAAATTGATTGTATTAAGATTATATTAAATAGGAACATCATCATATGAGACATATTATTTGGATGTAATCCTTGGTTTCCTTCTGTAGAATGTGGATGGTGTTCATTATTTAGCTATGAATAAATTGCACAGCATTATGTCTTTTTAACTTTGAATAAATGTTTATTTTAGCTTGTTTTTTGTAGGAACATAGGTGTGAAATATACTGTATTTGAGCTAGAACAGTCTGTCTAGCATTCAGTACAAATGTATAGGTCTATGAGCTTTTAAAAAACTGCTTCCTGTAGTACATGGTTTGATTTCCTCTGATTTATGTTGTCTTCTTTGTGACTCTTTCCAAATTACTTCACTCTTGGGACTCTCCTGAAAATGGATGCTTGTGTCCAGTGGGCTGTCCAAGCATGTTAGCAAATGTGTTACATATTTGTCTTTTGGGCTCCTGAACCTTTTACATAGCCTCTTAGTACTCCTCACATGCTGTTTTATTATGAAACACAGCTTGGCTCTTTTAGTTTAATAGGTTGCAAGATGCATTTTCACTAAATTTGAGTTTTTAAAAAAGAAGAGTTTACTGTTTCACATGCATATTTGTTTTCTATGGGAGAGTGTCTTGCTTTGTTTAGAAAGTGTCAATTATTGTTTGTTTGTTTCTGTAAAACTTGTAATAAAGGTTTCAAATGAAATCCAAATTGTAAAAGTAAAGGAGAAAACAGTATGTAACACAGACAAGTTTGTACAGTGTTTACAGTAATTGGGAGAGACAGCCAAGTAATGGGGTATTGGTATGACTGGCAGGGGCCTAACAACCAAGTAATGGCTCTGTTGACTTTAAAAGTGTATACTACAATAGTACTGCATTATCAGGCATTCAAGTAGGTCAGACCAGTACTGAGTGATGTCAGAGAGGGTAGCTATTCTGGATGATGGAGAAGACATACAGAGGTCAAAAATGAGATGAAGGTGTCCTGCAAGCATTTAACCCACCCCCCCAAAAAAGCAGTATGTTGTATACAGTATTATTTCTGACTTTTATATGACAAGTGAGTTGTTGATCAAAAGCTGATGCAACATTTACATTGTCTTTAATTGTTTTGCTTTATTCGTTACACTACAGAATGAATACATTTTTATACCTGGATTGTGAAATATAGTATAAACATGTTGCATTTTAGTAATATATTTTTGCAGTTCTTTGTCTACAGTCTACAGCGACTGCAAAGGGGTTGAAATTTGTCAGGTCATATAGGCTGCATTATTTCAAGTGATGATCAGAACCATCTTCAGCATCCATTATAGAATCATTATTGCATATTACTGTGATATACTATTCTGGATTATAAAGGATTTCTGCATTTAGTTAAAGCAGTTGCTCTAGCAGTTAGTGCAACTTGTTAATGAGCTGTTTTCCTGTGGCAAGGGTACAGGGTTTGAATCTTTCCTCCTTCATTTATCTAATGTGTGACATTGAGCAAGCCACTTAGCCAGACAGTGCTTTGAAGCAATTGGGAATTTGAATGCATTCTTAATTTAGTTTGTTTTTGTAGGCACATAAGTGTGGGCAATGCATTGTGTTGGGTTACAACACTCTGCCTGATACTTAGTTTAGATGAGTAAGGCTATGATATGCCACTGTGCTTTATGGTTTAATTCCACCAGCCATTGTTTGTCTAGTTTGTGACTCCAAGTCATTTCAGCAGGTAGTGCTCCTGGGCTGCCCCTGAAAACAGGCACTTGCATCCAGAGTGATGTTCCAAGCTGTTAGCAAGTGCATTACACATTTATCTTTTGAATTCTTGTACCTTCACATAGCCAGTAATGAGTGCTTCACTTTATGCTATTTAAATATGAATCTCATCACATCTTTTGCAGTTTAATGGGTTGCCAGCTGCATTTTAAATAAAAGTGACTTTCAGGGGAAAAGATGTATAGTTTTGGTAATGCTAAGTCTGTTTTCAATATGAATTTTGTTTTGTGTACTGAATGCTATCAGTGATTTTGCTGTAAATTTGAAATAAAGTTTTAAATAGAAATCTGTGCTTATTGTACAAGTAAAAAAATAACATGCACATTGACGGGTTTGAATGTTTTTTTTTTCTTGTACTTGGGAGAGACAACCAAGTAATGGGATAATGGTATGGCTGCTGGGGGGGGGGGGCAGCAGTCCACTACCTTGCCAAGGGGTGCATTTAACTATGATCTAGCTCTGACTGATTACAATCTTCAGTAATTTACCAGAAAATCAAAAAATTTAGAAGAGACAGGGCATAAATATGAGGCAAAATCAGGGATATTCTGCAAAATTCAGTTGAGAATTATGCTTGTCATCATCTTTAAGAACTTAACTTCAGTAAAATTTTGAAATTCAGGTGTTTGTACCATGGTATACATAGATAAACTGCCATATCCCGTTAAAGAGATAATCCCTTCAACTCAGTTAATGTATTTGTCTAATTCTGTATTGACAACTATCAGTGCTTCTGAAGGGCTTAAAATGAAATCTAGATCATTGACCATTCTTTTCTTGCGTGCATTTTATCCCTAATACCTGCCATCCATCCAGACACCACTGACCAGTCTGCTTATTTACTTCACTTAGGTTGAGACCTGATCATAAGAGTCTGTCATTCAGGTATCCATCAAGACTTTCCATTAGTGTCCGGAGTCCCTAATCCCAAAAAGATGAGGTGAGGGTTCACTTACTTGATGGCCTGACATGCCTTCAGAAAGTGGCTTTGTGCATGCTCTTTCACATAATTAGTAGAATGCTCTGCTATGCACTATCACTTGTGTTTATAAGTGTGTGTGTGTGTGTGTGTGTGTGTGTGTGTGTGTGTGTGTGTGTGTGTGTGTGTGTGTCTATAAAACGGTGTGCAATGGTTAATTCAAAATACAGTTACTCTGGGCAACTGACCACTGGAAGGCACTGAAAGCCAGAGAGAGTGGTGAAAGAAGGGTTAGAAGGGCTAAGAGAAAGACTGCCTAGTGGGATGTTTAGTGTAAAGCCTATTCTTGACCTGGATGCTTTAAGCAATAACTGGGGAAATAGGGCATATTGCTTGTGTGTTTGTGATGCCAAGATGCACTTAGTGAATTTTTTTATTATGTGTCTTGTTTTCAGTAATGTACCAAGGGTGGGGTAAAAGGGGAAGCCGTGAAAAGTGCTGGGGTCATGATCAAGATTTCCTGCATTCTTTTTCATTACTGAAATATAAGTAATGAAAGGCTTAATGGTATTTTGGTACAGTAAACGCTGAAGTCTTTTTACTGTTTTTCCCCCACAATGTTGGCAGTGATGGGATTCAAACCCTCATCTGTTTGTTACTGACTGTGCCTGCACAGTGGTGTTGTAGTGCTGACACATTGTAACAAGTCTGGATTTTTCACAATGAGTTCCATTTTAATCCATGTCTTCTTAGAATTTCCTTGTATTTAAGTTTCAGTTTGATATAATTAAAAAAATACTGTACTTTTGTTAAACATGCAAAAAAGAACCTTCTAAACAATCACAAAGATCCATTGGAAAACTGCTAACCTCAAAATTAAAATATAGCTGAAATTTGAAGTTGCACTAACCTCTAAAAACACATCAGTCGGAGTAATACTACAGTGAAATGTAAAGAAATCTATTTTGTAGACATACCCACCACTGTGCAGGTCAGTATGATCTTCTCAAACTGCAAGAGGTCAAATCACTAATTGCACTCAACAATAAGAACTGGCAGTCCAGTGAGAAACAACCTAATGGCAGGCTATCCTCAGGGAATATCACTGGATGCACACTGATGTAGGTTGCCATTAGGAGGCCACTGAGATTACTGGTCAGCTGCTGGAAATTTCATATAGTATTAAAATATTCATCAGTGTCCTCCTTTTCCTCCTCTGAGCTCATAGGCATCTTTATCACTCACTACCAGATAACACTTTACATTTTTTTTTGTTCCAAGAAAAAAATCAAAAATATTTCTTAAAAATTGTCTGCTACAATCCTTAAAATATACCCTTGATTTTGCGTTGTGATAGATTGTCAGTATACTTTGTGATAATGATTCAGCCATTGACTACCATTATCAATTTAAAAATGTCAGACTTCCTTAAATGCCAAATTGAACTGATGCGAGAAATTTAGTTTATTATGAATTTTATTGCTAGAGCCATGATGCTAGTACTGTCCCTTCTGTGATTCTTCTGCAGATTCAACAATTAGGACTCAGGAAAAGGGCTTTTGATGCTCAGTAACTTTCTGAAAAGTAACCACATAAAATATATAAACAAAATGTTTTGGTCAGATTTAAGCCTATGACTGGAACTGGAACTGGAATCATAAGTAAATCTTGAGCAACGCATTTGTAATATGTGGCAAATACTAACATATAATAAATTGTGGCTTCTGTTCTGATATCAGCTTTCTATGTTTTAATTAGTTTGAGCATACATGGAAATTACACCTCATGGTGTCTTAATGAGGTTATAAAATGAATCAACAGACAAAGAGGAAAACATTTTTTAAAGGTTCTTCTAATATGTTTCTGCTAGTGTTGGTATGAAAGAAAGATAGGTATATAACCATTTGTGCGCGCGCGCACACACACACACACACACACACACACACACACACCCACACACACCCACACACACAGACATAAAGATTTGTTAATTTAAATGTAGGGAGAAGCAAGAGTTGGCAATTTGTAATTGAAAATTGCACAAGAATGTTCATTGCTCTTACTTGCTCTCCCATATAACTTGGTGTAATTGCTGCTAATGTTAAGGTCTACCTGAAGCAATACATGTCTTATGAGATATAACAACTGACAGTTCCACATGTATTCTGTATTTGGTAGCATTGAAATTGGTAAATGCATTTGCCACTGGCTGCAGTGTTTCTGTCTTATTTTGGGTCAGCACTGTGTCTGTATGACATTCTGATTGTTCTGCACTATGGCTTGTGTGAATTTACAGTGAATGAATAGATAGAAAGTACTCTTCAGTAGAGTTACTAGTGTAGTTATAGGAGTTTCTTTTAGATATGCATGTCTAACTAACACTGTGTTGGGAGTGAAAACTACCATTTACAAAATGTGAAGATTCATACTTTAAAAGCCAGCAATACCACTAAATTACATTAACCTCAGAGCAGAAGGAGGCAATAAGTCTACTCTCATTTTTTAAGTGCATTTACTGTACCTCCCTTCCTTTTCTACCTTCTTCTTATTTACTCTTTTTCCACCTGTGCCATGCTTTCTTGGAAGCCTCTTCACCACCCATTTCTCTTATATGGGTCTTCCACTCTCTCTGTAAGAATACTTTTGGATGACCAGTGAGCCCCTATAATCTGCTGCCTGTGCCTTTCTTTCCTTCTCCTCTGTCCTTCCTGTTCAAGACAAGCACTTCACATGTCCCTGGCATGATATCTTGTGAACCTGTATCATGTATCTGTTGTATATTTATTTTTGTTTGTTGACTTGGTATGTATTTCATTAATGACCAGAGCACTTAATGACAGATATACAGAGCCTTCACAGCATTATATATCTATAAGTATTTGATACAGCTGTGGATAAGATCAACTGACAAGGTGAAACAGCATCAGAAAAGTCACAAGAAAAGAATCAGAAATTCATAGTAATTGTACCAACAAAGTCCTAGGAAACTGTAGGCAGGCACAATATAAATAATGACAAATCTAAATTTAGACAAATCCTGAATAGATAAAGCAATTCACATTGATAGACAGTAGGCTAAAACTAATTAAAACCATTGGCATTCATTGCACAACCAGGCAATTCCATCTGTACCTCCAACACCTCTATCTTGCTATCAATCCAGTGCTATATCTACCTGTAGTACCGCCTTCTGAGCAAAGCACTCACCCCTTTCTTTCATCTGTGAAATATTAAGTACCTTTATATTCCCGTCTCCATCCCATCTATGCTTTATCTGGCCAGATATGTCTCTCCCGTTACATCTTTCTGTCATGTGCCAAGAAGCACTTGCTCCATTTACTGATATTTTCTGTCAGCTCCCTTTCTTCCTCTGATGCCCACTTCATCTTTGGTGGCATTCTGCTAAGTAGCTTGTACTGTGCCACCTTTTTCTTCCCAACCTCTCCATTCCACCTCTTGGAGGCCCTATCTCATGTCCTCATTTCTAACATTACATTTATTTAGCCATATTTGTCTTCTTTTTTTGTGTGTGTTTTTTGCCTCTTCTGCACACCTTTGTCTTTGCATATGACACTCCATCTCCAAACTATTCACATACTCATGTCTGTTTTCTTATAAGGTTTTCATATTGTTATTCCATATTCAAGTCTGGGTCTAATGTAACTAACAATAATTTTTATCATTTTGGATTTCTTAGACTTCATCTTTTTTTATATAACCTATAGTTCTATAACTATCATTAACCAACTGATTGATACAATTAGAAAAACTCAGAGATGGATTAACCCCATATAACCAGGTCCTTAAATGAAGCTACAGTTTCAGTTTTTTGTTGCGTGGGTCGAGTGGCATTTTGAAAGACATGCATGAATGGGCATGCCTTCGTTGAAGGTTGGGCATCGAGCTGGCAACTCGGCACCATGAAAATCTACTGCCAATCATTAGTGGACTGGAGTTCCTCTGTGGCGACCCCTAACCGGGAAAAGACAAAAGACAACAGCATTAAATATTCAACTTTCAGTCTATGTCTCCCAAATACTACATGTTTTTTTATGTTTTTATCGACATATTATTTTCCTCTCCTGTGCCCAAATGGTCAATGTAGTCAAGTTCTTTTGCAGAAATTCCCTATCTGTAACACATGTAATCAGTTTTACCAATTTTCAAGTAATCTGCATACAGACTGTAGAGCACCTCAAATAAAAAAGATTGTATCTTTCAGATCTATATAAACAAGTATGGGCCTAGGACAGAATCACCCTAACTGTAACCTCAAATTTCACCTGTCCAATTGCTGTATGATATTTGCAGTGTCCTATTTGTAAGCCATGCTGCTATCCATCTTATCAAGAGTACATCAATGCCTAGTTGTTCTAATTTATTAATCAGTGTTTTGTGTATGACCTTGTCAGATTCTGAAGTTAAATCTATATACTTTACATCACAGCACAATTTTCATTTATAGCTGTTATTATACTATTACAGAACATCATATTACAGCTGGTTATAGATCTATTTTCACCATATGTATGCTGATATATGGTGTTATGTCCCAACCCTTTCAGTTCTGACAGTTGTTGTTGTGTCTTTCGGCTTTTCCCGATTAGGGGTCGCCACAACGGAACTCCGGTCCGCTAATGATTTGCAGTAGATTTTTACATGCCGAGTTGTCGGCCCTGACGCACAACCTTCAATGAAGGTACGCCCATTCATGCATGTCTCCACACAGAAGACGCTCCAGTTGAGAATCGAATGGGACAACGTCTTACTGTGAGGCAACAATGCTACCGCAGCACCACCACTGCAGCCTTGCAGTTCTGACAGTAATTTATCCAATATAATTCAGTAATTTATCCAATATAATTATTTCCATTGTTTTTCTTCAACATGAAAGTAATCTTTTGGAACTGTATGACTCTGAGATTCTCCTATTCCCCTTTCTTTAAAGACAAGTTTAAAAAGTGCATGTCTCCAACTGAAGAATCTCCCCACGTGTAAATGAACTAATGAATAAAAGATATAATAGTACTGTAAATTGATGGTGAAGTGTTCAGAGTTCATTATTGCTAATCCAGTTGCCTCCCTGTCCTTTGTTTGAGTCCAGTTTATGTAGGTCTTTTTCAATATAATCTAATTTGATTTCAATATCTGAGTGTCATAGCAGTTGGTGATTGTTGAGGGACTGTTTTCAACATTTCCTGTTTCCTGAAGAAAGAAAATGTGAAAGTCCAAGCTAATAGGGGTTTTGATGTAAGCATTCTGTATAGAAGAGAGTTTTGCCAATATTTTTTTTTAATTTTTTGTCAACTTGAACTAAAATATGTAGTAATGGCTGCACACGGTGCAATAAATATCCAGCACTTGTGCTGCAAGCTGAGAAGACTTTGCAGAGAGTGTAGGGTTACCTTCTGAAACAAGCATTATTTCAATTGGTTTGAAACTGTTTCTTTAACATTGCAGGCATGCATCTGATTTTGGCTGATATTGAACTGGTTAGGACTCCTGAGACTGCAGACAACAGAATATAATAACCTCATGATGGGATTCCAGAAAAGTCTCACACCATACTATTTTGAGCTTTTGAATAATTAAAGAGGTAGTTTAACATGTTAGTAATAATTAAATGAGGCAATGTAACAGAGTCCATGTATAATATGTATGTGTGTGATTTGTAACATTAACTATACAGATTTAAAGATACCGAGTAATGCACTGTATGTTGGTTTTGCTTACATTGTATGCTCACAAACACACACAAACATTCTCACAGATATATATATACATATATATATATATATATATATATATATATATATATATATATATATATATGGATTCACTTTATAACCTCGAAATACTGAAATATCGAATTTCAGTATCTCGAGACTATAAAACTGAATCCACAAAACACAGACACAAAAAAAAACGCAAAATTCACAACACCGAAAAAAACACACACACTATACCACACATACACCACAACATCCACATCACAACATAAACAAACAAAGCTACACACATACACAACTCATACACACATAAGCAGGGGGCAAGCCCCCCTGCACCCCCCCCTACTTATATATACTAACTCCGAGATCGCACAAACACAAAACAAAAGCCAACTCACGCACGCACATTTTCCGACCCCTCACACACATCAAACACATCAGCACACTCACACACACACTCTAACTCCCATCAAAACCCTTAGAAAACACTTACCTGACATAACACCTACATCCACACACGGCACCATGCACCATCAAAACACAATCCCGGACATTATGCAGCGTAAGGTCATAACCGCAAATTCGACATATATTCGAGTTCGCGATTATGACCCTTCGCTATTTTTAACATTCGGCTTTATAGTCTCGAGATACTGAAATTCGACATTTCAGTAATTTGAGGTTATAAAGTGTTTCTATATATATATACACACACAAACTTACATACAATTATAACAGGAATGTTCAAAATGATCAACACAAATCATTAGCAAAAACATTTTGAACTTTCACATTACCAAAAAACCTAATCGTCAAACCTATAAAAGATTGTAAAAAAAAAAATTCATTTTGTGATTTTTAAACCAACCTTCTATAACACAAATACACAATTTGTCTGAATAGTGGTAGCATTACAGAAAGGATTTTTATAAGATAGGGAGTTACAGTTAGACTTACGGTTGGGGTGAGTGGCAGGTCAGGCTAGTACTGATTAATAAGGTGGTGTAGGGGGTCACTATCAGGGCTTCAGTCCTCTACATGAATGTAGATGGCACACTCCTCAGTACTTGAAATCTTTGCAACATACTGTGAACTGTGATTATTTGTGAATATTGGCACTATCTGCTATCAGTTCATTGCATGTATCATTCTCTTCTTTATCTCACAATTTACTCAATTGTTTTCCTCACACTGTCTAATGCTCCCCACTCTTACCTCACCCAGTTCTGTTTAACACTACTATGCTATATTCTTTTCATTCTAAGTCAAGCATCCCACACATATCCTTCATCTTCCCTCTATTACCATACCCTAACTCACTTTTTGCTCCAACTACTTCAGTTAATTACTCCTTCTGCTCCTCCTGTATATACTCACTTATCATTTAATAATCTGCTCCTGCCCTGCCCAAACATCTCTAGAAACCTCCACCAGTCTTACTCCTCCTGCTCCACCTGTATATACTCACTTATCTTTTAATAATCTGCTCCTGTCCTGCCCAAACATCTCTAGAAACTTCCACCAGTCTTACTCCTCCTGCTTCTTTGAGGAAATATTGAAGCTAACCTAGGTCCATTTCAACTCTCATGAATCCTATCTAATGTACAAGATACAAGAAACAAAACTCTCCAGATTAATGCCTTTATTTCTTTACATAAGCCTGATTTAGTTATCACAGAATCATGAGTGAAGGCCAACAGTTCTTTACATCATTTTTTACCTGGATACAACTTCTTTTCTGACTCCAAACTGGGTACGAGATAATGAAATGGAACTCCGCTTACATTCAAGACACACTTAAATATCCAACTACTAGCTCAAGGAAACACTAACACAAATAATTATTCTAACTGCATATTTGTACCCATTCTCTCCTACAAGAACACCGCACTACATCTCACTGTACTATATCTACCACCTACATCCTCTCTCCCCAAACTAAATACCCTACTAAAAGAAATAACTTCCTTCATAAAAATATCAAAAAAATCATAATACTTCAAGATTTCAATCTCAGCTTGCTGAGTCCCATTTCCAATGACCTGAATACTCTTCTAATACAATTCAGCTTCACCAGCTCATATCTTAACCTACTAGACCCACCCTCGATACATCTCACCACTCCCTCCTGTATCTCATTTTAACCAACAAACCTTCTCTTATCTAAAACATCACCATCCATCCACCATCTTTCAGTGACAACTGTCCTATTAGTTTTTATATGCATCATCTGTACGTAAATGTTCCCCAAACTCATATGTTTCTGTAATATTTCACATAATAACATTAACAAACTTAAATCAAGCCTCTCCTTCATTGACTGATCACAAGTTTTGAGCTCACCTGACCCCAACACTGCTGCAGATCTACTCACTTTTGTACTGACTGACCTCCAAAACACCTGCTTTCCAGTAATCAAAAGACTACACAAACTTAAAAACTAACAACTGGTTAACCTAAAAGGTTAAGCTCTTCTACAACTCAGAGACAAGGCATGGCCTTTTTGGAAAGCACTTCCTACGGCTATAAACTGACAGCATTACACCCGACTACGCAACCTTGCCAAGCAAGCTATACATCATCATAAAAGTCCATTGATGAAATCATACCAAACCTCACTGACAAAATCACCCAAAAACTTCAGGAAAGGGGTCAGACATCTTACAGGTGGAAGATCTTTCTATCCATGAATTCTACATTGCCTCAGCTTTCTGCCTCTGATTTCCTTTCTCATTTCAACAACCTCCCAGCCCTTTCTCTAGCCATTCCCAAACTGCATCTGACATTCCCACCTCTTCTCCATACATCCCAACATTCTACTTCAGAACCTTTGCATCTAAGGATATCTGCCCTTTGCGTGAACATATTAAACTCAATGGGCCCCTTTCTACTGACAGCATTTTTTATTTTATTTATTTATTTATTTATTGGCATTTGTTTACCAGGATAGTCCACTGGGCCATTAAGAGCCTATTTTCAGTGGAGACCCAGGGAGAAAAGCTTCAGAAATACAAGTACATAGAACAATCATGAACAATTAGAAAAATTTCACAAAGCAAATTCAATAACAAGCAAGTTAACATCAAGAAATACATAATACATAATCAATATTAATCATTTGGAGAAATTCACAAAATGCATACAGTGACAAGCAAATTAAAAATTGATAGGAATAGAGGTAAAACTGAGAAGAACCATGTCAGTTATTACAATTAATTCTAACTAATATTACAGGATGAGAACCACAAACAGCGATGAAGCATCACCATAAGGCAGACAGCCTGTTGCAGACAATTGTATAGGCAGATACTATATATGGAGGGAAAAACAGTAACAAATTGAGTAGTGGGTGTGTGAATGTAAGAGGAGTTCTGGAAATAGAGGTGGTCAGGACATAAAAGTTGCAAGTTTTTTACAATTGCAGATCCAGATAGAAGAGTAGTAATTATGTGAGGAAGCTTTAAAAGATGCAATGCTTTGGTTGGATTTAAGCATTAAAGGAAGAGCATTCCAGGTTCTGACTACCGAGCAAGAGTATATAAGTTGGCCTGCAGGTAGGTTAGGGTTGTGTACCTGCAGAAAATGTTGATTTTTGGATCTAGGAAATGTTTTGGGTAGGTAGTTTGTGAATAGTGAGTTGCGTGCAGGGCATTCTGAAGGTTTGTAACTTCACCTGAACTAAACACATAAAAATCAACTCTCTCCTATTCTGGGCTAATAGGATCTCCCCTTTTCTATCCAGACCCTGCCGAAATGCCAGATGTAAAGGTATCTTACTGCCTCAGCTAGAATATTGTCTCCCACTAATTGCTGCAGCTTCTAAAAAATGTATCCACCTCACTCTTTCCCCAAGAAAATAACACCAGTGCAAAACCATTGAAAACGCTGTCTGGCTACCTGTGAAACAATGTGCTGAGTTTCTACTTGTCTGTGAAGTATTTTGACTTATCAGGAATGACACCTTTCCTCCACTAACTTGCAGACAATTCTGAGATATACCAATATACAACTTAGCCATTTTAACCACTCATGTCCTCTCCTCCAAACCCCCCAAACTAGGTGTCACTACACAGAGCATGATTTCTCAGTCCTGGGTCCCAGCCTATAGGAATGTACCCCTTCTTTCCTTAAGGATCATCCCTTTCACCCCATTTTCATTCACAAATAAAAGCACATTGCAAGACTCTAGCAAAAAGCAACTATCTATCTCTGGACAGGTGACTTAACTTCTCCATTCCATTCTTCAGTCTACGTACCTTATCTATTGTTGATTATGATTCCGTCAGCATGCTAACTCTGATGCCACTTTACATGTATATACTGCATTTTTTCAGTCTGTATATAATGTCATTTATCTATTGCCTTTATACCCTCAAACAAACTATGATAGTCATTTTGTATATAATATATGAATATATATTGCATTTTGTCATCTTCTTGTATATATTGACATGTATTTATTGTGTTTTCCCTGGGCTTCGACTGAATGGGTCTGATGGGATCAGTGCTCTATCCTGGCTAATAAATTCAAAATGAATAAATAAATAGAAAGATATTGATATATAGATAGTGTGTATGTGTGTGTATGTGTACACAGAAGTATAACATAAGCAAAGCCAACATTCCCTACATTTGTGTACTGGATAAAAGGCTGTCTTGTCAATATTACACTTTTATGTATATAATATATGAAAACTGTTGGTTACATTGTCCTTTTAATTACTCAAAAATCTTTGGAGTACAATAGTGTAAGAATTTTTTTAATTCCCTCTTGTGTACATATAATTATAATGCAAGCAAATCCAGCATACACTGCATTAATCCACTGAGTAAAATCTTCCTTGTTGATACTACTTTTTCTTTGCAAATAACACATTAAACACTGTTTGTTACATTGTCACTTTAATTACTCCAAAAAGTCTGGATTAGTACAGTGTAAGACTTTACAGAATCCCACCCTTGGTGTAATGCATCTGTCAAGAACTGTGGCACATGGGTGATTTTTTTTAAATAGTACTTTGAAACCGATGGAAGGGTTGTAGAAATTCAATGGATGGTTTCTGACATGGTTGTCTAGAGGTTCCATTAATGTGAAATAAATGTAAGGGTGGTGTTTGAATAAATTAAATGCAGATTATGTGAGACTTGGAAGCAAAGAAGAATGAAGACTAATTATTTCACTTATAAGGGACAATCTTATTAGACAGGCTCATTGTGGCAAGTCCTTTGCTGAATAGGGAAACTGAATTTTCAGCCATGAATATTGGTCTATAATTTCTCCTTCTGCCATTTTTTGCTATCATGTTCATTGACTTCTAGAACTAATAGCATTTTGGTTTAAGCATCACATTTTCAAAAATATAATGAATTAGACTTGCTGACGAGAAAAGATTACATCTAAAGAAGTAGATTAGATCATAATGTCTTCTTTTAAGAATGACTATGCTAAAGTGAATTATATTTTATTTTGAATAAAACAAAGTATAGAGGTTATATCTGTATTTAGTAAGATATTTGATAACAAATGATTCAGAAATTTAAGGTTAAACTGTGTGGGTAGAAAAATGGTAGGGGAAATTAAATAGAATTTAAAAAAAATGTTGCTTGGAAGTGAGGAGAAAGGGTAGAGAAAGAAATTCTAAAACAGAGAAGTATATGGCAAAATATGTAGCATATTCTGATTTACAAAAGAAGCAAGAAGATTCAAATGTGCTTCTGGTCATTGCAGAGTCACAAAGTTGTCAAAAAGAAAACATTACAAAAGAATGGAAGGTCGATTATGTTCCCTTTACAGTTCATATTTCAAGGTATATCAGTGATCAAGCCAAAGGCTATGGCATAAAACACAGACTCCACATTTACAGAATATACCAAATGTCCTACCCAAGAATCTAATGACATCTTAAATGCATTCATAGATGAATTGGGTGTCTATTCCATAAATGAACAGTGTTGTAAGAATTTAAAATGTCTTGCAGTTCTACACGAATCAAGATAGCTACAAAGATTACGATTTCATAATGCTTTTTTTGAATAAGTTAACTACAAACCCAGCAAGATTCTCAACTCAACATCATGCAGGGCTTTGAATCCTAAGTATAATCTGTCTCTTATAAAGTGGTATGGCATGCAAAATAAGGCCTACTGTTGAGGGTATTACAAGAGTTGTGATTCTGAACATCAGACAGGCATCTAGAAAAAATTCTAAGAACTCCATCGAGGAAAATTAAAGAATAGGTGCAAAACATTAAAAAAATCATCCAATAATTGACCTGATATATGTTTCAAACAATTTTGTAAGTAAGCCAGAATATTTAAATTGAAAATTTCTGAAAAATTGATTATATACTTTAAGGGCTTTAGATTTCACTATTGAACCATTTGCTTTAAAATTCCATCTGGGGTTGATGTAGACACCAAGATCTGCAGATATGAAAATACTCCAAATTGAAGACTTCCCTAATAAGATTTCATAACTGAGTTTCAAGGATGAAAAGGCATGAAATTGCATTTACTTAAACTGATGTTAAACCCATTCTGATTCAGTTATTTTGCTACACTAGAAAGATATTGAGTTAGTGAACATACTATTATCAGTGTCATTAGTAATTATCAATCCTAACATGATATCATCTAAGTATTTGGTAATGCAAATACTCTTATGTATAAGTAGAAAGGAAAATACTATGCTGAAAAATACTGGACCTAAAACTGACCCCTAAAGGACTCCTGAGTGAACATCAGCCCAATGCAAATAATGTCTATCAATATTACATTAAATTGCCTGCTAGAAGCCATGAGCTTATCCAGTTTAATATAAAAGTATTAATACCAAGTTTCATCATACTTAGTGTAATACCTGAATGTGGTACACTTCTGAATGCTTTGGAGAGATCTAACTATACCATTATAACACCCAGTCCATTATCTATAGCCCTGCTAACATGATCATAACAACTGATTAGGCAGGTGGGTGTAGAACAAATCTTCATTAAGCCACATTGATAGATATCCAACACAGCACTAAGCCCAGTTTACTCTGAAGCAAGTTAAAAAAAAGCATCTTTTGAAACATTTGCAGCAAAAAGATGTTGGATTGATTGGGAAGTAATTGCCCACAACACAACAACTGTCATGTTCATAAAAAGGATTGATGTTCACTTTTTTCAGGAAGATGGAACAATAATTTTTTGCAGGAGAGTGCTAAAAATGATAGTGGGACAACCATATGTGAGCCTAGATGTTTAAACAATATATCACTCTGTTATCTGTCCCACTGCCACAGTTTCATTTTATTTTCCTTAAAGAATGTTCAACTATGTTTCATTAATATGAGGCCAAACTAAACCATCTGATGCTGATGGGTGTTTATCTTGAGACATCAATGAGTGCAAGATGTCCATACTAGCAGTACTTGGGTCCAACATGTTGGTATTGGTACCTGGGTTAGTAAAATGCCTTTCCTAGAAAGGGCACCTATGGAAATGTAAAAGCCTTAACAAAGGAGTTCATATAATTGGGAACATTTAGGATTCTGTTTCTGAGAAGCAAGATTTTCTTCATAATTTACTTTACATTCATAGATGACTGATTTCAGTTTTCTACAGGCTGCATTGAAGTTAGTTTTTGGTGGCCCTAGTTTGATATTTTTATGTAACCTACCCTTCCTTTGTGTATCCTTTAGCAAATTGCTGACATGCTTATCCCACTGAATAAGAGTAACTTCTGAAGGATTGAAGCTTCTAATTATTTTACACCTGTTCAACAAAGAGGAATGCTATGATTCAAAGTGGTCTTGGCAATACGAGTTATCAGAAATACAATGTTTCAACCAAGAAACAGGATTGAATTCAGGAATTAATGATTTATATCAAAGGATAAGAAACTGTAGTGAGCAAGGAGTGATTTTTGACCCTGTTAGAAAAAGAAATGCAAAAATAAATAAATAAATAAATAACAGCATGATGAAAATTACCCAATGGGACATATGTGAGTGATCTTACAAATGTAGTTGGCACAATTAGTAATGAACAGGTGCCTAAAATATTATTATGTGTTGGAAAATCAGTAAGTTGAGACAATTGTGCAAGAAAAGCATATCCAAAAACTCCCCCTGAATGAATGAACAGCTAACACTGAAACCTCCAGTATTTGTGTGGTCAGTTAAAATCACCTAACAAAATGATATTGCTATACCAGATCTTTAAAGAATGCTATTTACTTCACCTGATTTGGTCTGGGAAACCTATACCAAGCAATTAGTGTTATAAATTGCCTACTCTTTTGATGATCCATGGTAACCATGATGATGTCACTGTTGTAGGTGTCTGATTTTGCCAAAGATAAATCCTGTACAAAATGATGTCACCACCTGAAGTGCTAGTTCTGAGATACTCACATTTTTGAAATCTTGCAATATTAATGTTGTTTAACTAACAGACATTGGAAATAACCAGAACTTTGAAGTCATATACAGGAGTAAGAACTTGAAACTCAGCTTTTCCAATTTAGAATTCTGGTATTTGCATAATGGATATTTAAAAGGCTGTTACCTCCCCTAGGTTTTGTACAATTATCATTTGATTTATTGATGCGCCCAAAATGCCTTGCAATGGGTAAAAGATGTTTTGTAAAATGTTTCTACAAGAATAATTCAAATGGAGTCCACCAGGGGAAAATAATTCAGGTTGATGTAAAAATGCTTCCCAGCTTGAGGCTAACATCACATCATTATTTGTACAAAATGTACTCAGCCATTTCTTGAAGAAAACATCCTTTGCAAATTGAGAATCTGCTTGGGAGGAGGGGACAGTTTCATGAAAACTGACTGTTGCACTATGTTCACAGCAGATTTCAGATATCACAGAAACTCCTTTGTGCAAATGAAACAATGGAGTCTTGATGAAGTCATTTACACCTGCATGAGCCACTAAAGAGTCAAATGACCATTGTGCCTTTAACACCTTCTTTAGCATATTAGGGATTTAAATGCATTTTAGGCCTCCCACACTGGATAGTTAATACTGGAGGCCCAGGATAGTGGATTATGTGCATGCTGGTTTACAAAGTCCATTGAACATGGGGGAGAAACAGACAAATGCAGGTTCTGTAAAACAGAACTGGAAACAGACACGCATCTTATTGCTGGGTGTTATACACTAATGGCAGAGGTCCTGTATACCGAAAGGCATAATTATGTAGCAAGACTCTTGCATTGGGGACTGTGCAAACATTACAATATTGAAGTAGCTGAGAAGCACTGGAAATATGAGCACCAAACTATTGCAGAGAATGATGAAGATTTCATCACATGGGATCACCCATTACCAACAGTTCAAAAATAGATGTGAGAAAACCAGATATAGTAGCCCATGAAAAGAATACAAAAGTTGCACCAATCACTGCAATTGCTACAATCATTAATTACAGTGTCTTCTGTACAGAGAGAAATATATCATAAAATACCTAAGGGCAATGTGGAAGAATGAAACCCTGACAGTTCCATTAGTAGCAAAAGCAATGGGTCTCATAAAGGAATTACGGTTAGTTCTGGGCACATTGCTGATGCTGGGAAGAACACTTCTGCCTAACATCAAAGATTAAAACAATACTCATTTCACAAAAGTTATATTATATTATATTATATTATATTATATTATATTATATTATATTATATTATATTATACTGTACTCTGACTCAGGAATGTGGTCCATTCCTATCATGGTATTAGAATCCCAAAAGTCTTGGAGAAATTAAACTGAGACTGGATCTGAATGGAGAGATCGCATCAACACGAAAAGGAGTATAGTATGGCTGGCACTGAATTTATCCTCAAATCTTGGTGATTATGTTCACATGGCAGACTCTGTGTTTATAAAATCTCACCAAGATGGCAGTGATACATTTAAGAAAAATACATATATGTATATATATATATATATATATATATATATAGAGAGAGAGAGAGAGAGAGAGAGATAACATGGACATGGGAAAGAAAAAGAGATCTGATATTGTGTAATATTTATACAGAAAAGAAAACCAATATAAGCAATGCAGAATTATACCTCCAAAGATATTTGAAGAGAAATATGGGAAAACAGACCAAGATATGATAAATTTTACAATACAAAAAATAGGATCACAAAAAAGGAATGTAAAAAAGGATTAGTGGGGTAGAATCTAAACAAATAGAAATAATAGGTCATATGAAAAGTGAAGGATTTTACATCGAAGCTCTGACACATGCAATAATATCACATGATAGGCCAATACATCACAAGCTGGAGAAGCAGCAAACAGATGGACAGGATGCATCTGAAGAAGATTAGGTTCTGGAGTCTTCTGTAGCAGACTTGTATGAAATCACAACAGTGGAAACTCTAACACAGGTAATACCACAACATGATGAAGCAATGAGGCCCGAGACAGAGGAGAAAAAGACAGAGCAGGATGCATCTGAAGCAGATATGTCATAAGGTAGGGTTCTGGGATCCTCTGTACAGAACTCACATGAAAGTGCTGTTAGAATTGCACAGCAAGTGAAAGAGTATGAAATAGAAAAGAAAATGCATTCAGTTCAGAAGGAAATGTTCAGGCCAGCTTGAATTAATAGAGATGGACAGATATATTAAGATAGATGAAAGAAATAGATTACAGAAAGTAGATAAGATACACATTTTAAAAGACTGGTTAAACAGATGTGCATAGTAATCAGGACTAGTAAGAGAAATTCATGTGGTGTGACAGGAATAAAGAGAATATTTATTAATGTCCAGCTAAATTAATAACAGATAAAGTGTTCCCAACAAAATATAAAACAACAAAGGAAAGGAAGAGAACAAAAGGAATGTCACCAAAGAAGCATTGAATAAATAATGTAATAAATCAACAAAGATAGGAAGTATAATTGTTAGAAGAATAAAAAACGAAATACAGCATCAGAAATTCTAAGATAGATATGGTAAAGCATCACATAGCATCAAAAACAGTCATCTATCTATCTATCATACATTATTTCCAACAATACACTAAAAATAGCACAAATTCTGGATGACGTGTTTTTGGAGAAGTAGTGATAGAGGATTTTTTTAACTTATATAAAAGATACAACTGATTTGTTGATTTCTTGGATGTTACATTAATCAAGCAAAGTGGGGGGGGGGGTCTTCTAACATATATAGAAAGCCTGCTTTCTCCAATTCACACCTCCATTACAGTAGTTGCCATCCAGTTAAACAGAAAAATAACTTTGTCAAGGGACAACTATTGTGCCTGTCTAGAATGATTTTGGATGAAGAAACCTTTAAAGCTGAGACGGACTTTTTGTGTGGCATGTTTGAGCAAAACTGATATCCCAGATCTATGCTGAATAAACTTAAAATGGAGGTATCAATAGGAAGGAAAGATAATTTTAAACTCTTGATAAGATTAAAGGTTTAGGTTTGTAGTAGTTCAGTCACCTCAAAAGTGACAGACTGAATCATTAATGTTAAAGGTTGTGGGTGATAATTCCAGCTTTGTATAAAAGAAGGGAAAGAATCTTAAAAATAGGTTTGAGCAGCATATCCCTCCCTAATATCAAAGATGATATGCACAAAATAATGCACACCAGAAAGTGTAGAATGCTCAAGCAGTTTGGACTCATTTGGGAGGATGACACACTACCATTGATATATCAGAGTTGAGCTATAAAAACTAAAATGGTGTCCTTCCTGTAATACTAGTGAGATTATATTGATTTTTGGTAAGATTGTGGTGGGTACTACATTGGGAAGACAGAACAAACATTAAAAGAGAGTGTTTATGAACATTTATATGATATTTCTAAGCAAATGTTAATAATGCCCTTTACAAACATACCATAACATGTAGGGGGGATTCAGAACACAGGATGAAATTAAATTTGTAGTACTTGAAAAAATCTCAAAATACTCAAAAAATGTTGCCTGGGAAACAAGAATCAAATTTAAAGAGTTGTTGCGGCAGTTGAGGATGAATGCAACAAAATGGCCAGGTTTAAATGACAATATTCTATTCAGAGCATTTTAAAGCTATGTACTGCAAAACTGTAATTTTTATTTTTATACTTATTGTTGTGGTTTTGGACTGACTCTTATGGCATGGCACCTTTAAAAATAACTTTTAAAAATAATTTTTAAAAACAACTTAAAAATAACTTAAGAATAACCTAAAAATGATTTCTGGACTTGTGCTTTGGTACATTTTTGAAAATCCAGTTAGATACTTGAATGCCCACATTTAATCTTACAGGTGTTTATACATATAACCTATATGTTATATTTTTAATTGAGTATTTAAATATTTAAACATTTATTGACAACACCAATGATGTTTTGTTTGATTGTTTGTTAATATTTTTTTGATATTTTCAACGTTCTAAATGTTTTAAACTGATGTAAGTAGGTGATGTTTTTAAGACATGTGATTGGTTGTTTGATTATAGCTTGTGGCTATTTAAATAAGGTTGGGTATGTTCACTTTGGTTCTGTTGAAGTTTAATAAAAGGGATAAAAGTGCTTAACTAAAGTTAATTACATGTGTCAACCACATTAAAACATTAAAATTGGTAGATTATTGGTTATTATTAGATTATTAAAATTGGTCTTAAACGTATTCTGCTTGCCTTGAAGCATCTGCGGTTTTCTGGTTTTAGTTACTTGCTTCCAGTGTTTAATTTTGCTGACAAACTGTTTTTGGTTATCAGATACAGTAGTCCAAGGAAGAAAAGGACAAAAGTAGCATTAATCAATAAAAATGGAACACCGAAAATTGATTGTGTCTTATGTACTAAGAGATACAAAGTCATGTATGTGTGTATTATATATATATATATATATATATATATATATATATATATATATATATATATATATATATATATATATATATATATATATATATATATATATATATATATATATATATATATATATATATATATAGATGGATGAAGTGGGAGTTCGATATTTTGAGTGTCGACAAAGTGACTTCATCAAAATCATATATTAGCAAATCTCACAAGCAGCAGAACTATGAAGATCTTCCCAGGGTAAATAACCACTTACCCAAAAAGAAACAAAACCCAAACCACACCAACCCTAACCCTGCCAGGTGAGGGTCTATGCCCCCACACCCCCCTAAGTATACAAACTCTGAGATCACACTACAGTTAGGAAAAGGGCAAAGTTCACCATTTTGCACAACAGGTTACTTACCCTTCATAGTTTCGCTGCTTCAATGAAGTGGGAGCTTGATATTTTGAGTGTTGACAAAGTGAGATTTGATAATATATGATTTTAACAAATTCAGGTAGACCCATATACATATATATATATATATATATATATATATATATATATATATATATATATATACACACACACACACACACACACACACACACACACACACACACACACACACACACACACACACACATATATATATATATGTGTCTACTTTGAATTATCGAATTTACAGTTTACCAAAATTTAAACCAGCGAGACAAGTACTTCGAAACTGAACATTGTGGAACCTTCATTTTTCCAAAGTTTATATCAACAAAAACCAGCTGCTACAACTAAACAAAAATTATACATTTTCTTACATTTTTGTAGGGGCAAAGCCCCCCTGCACCCCCCATGTGGGGGTCTGCACCCTCCACATCCCCTGCAAATTATATATACCGACTTTGAGACTACACTACAGTGAGGAAAAGAGTACATTTTCTGATCCTCACTGTACTGTGATCTCCATTTAGAAGCTCTGAGCACTGTGTGACATGCGTAGCAGGTGTTTCATTGATGTAAACTTCAGCGAAGTGATGGTTCGGTGATGTCGGTTTTGAAGTCCTCATCTCATTGGTTTACATTTCAGTAAAGTGTAAATTCAATAATTCAAAAGAGACCCATATATATATATATATATATATATATATATATATATATATATATATATATATATATATTGTATTTCACCTTTAAACAACTTTAATTTTGAGATATTTTGGTAATTTTGGTATAAAACCGTAGGTTAGTCAAGCTTTCTAGATGGGGTATACATCTATATGACTGGTATTGACAGCGGCAGTAAAATATTTCATAAGGACTCATGCACATGACTCTACACACAGGCACATGATATATACTAAGGAGTAAATCTTAGGTCTAGGTTTGTCTTCAGTAATGAAGGAATGTAGAAGACAGAAAGGTAAACAGTGAGACTTGGGATTTGTAATGCTTGGGGTGAGTGAATGATGCCTGTGATGGATGTTCAATGGTGTCCTGTTTTTATGTACTGTGAAAATTATTCTAGGGCAGAAGACAGTATGATAATTACTTTGTGGAGTAATTGTTCTTCATAATTCCACTCTGAATTGCTAAAGCAATTTCTCACATTATTATTTTTTCTTGTTTTATTTTTATATATGCCTGACATATGGTTATTAATTATGAACATTTTTCTTTTGTGCTTTGATGTTTTATTGCATTTTTGTGGAAAAAACCTTCAAAGAAAACTATTGTCTCCTTCCTGTTAAATACAATGCGTTCTTTATGCTAGGTACAGCAACTCCTGAATAATTTACCTCAGTATAATACCTCTCTGAACTTTGAGACTGATTGCTTGTATAATATTTATTTGTTGTAACCATGGGAGTGCAACTGCTAGAGTTGACTTTCAGTGAAAGAGCAGGACAGAAAACTTGGACAAGCAAATAACAGAAGCTAAACACAAAGGTAATACAAAGTCAATGCCTACAAATACAGTACAAAAATAAAAATAAGAATGCAATTTTATAGGACATGGCAGTTAATAGGTACAGTCGTATTTATACAATATTTCATGTGTACAGGCAACACAGATTAAACAGGCTATGTATGGGTATACATAGCAGGAAGCATTATGATTGCCAGTGCAGAGATTATAAATTTGGCCAGTTATGCAGTTATGTTCAGACAAGTCAGATGTTTCCCTGGAATCTATATACATATGCAATACATATGGAAACATTCAGGCAATTAAATAATTCATTTTGTATACAGGACATAGCTAGAAGAAGACAATGGCAATCCAGTTTTATACACGGGATCCCCTATATATGTCTACTATATAAAAACTTACTTCAGACTTCCCTTGTCACATGAGTTTGTAAATTCACACATTCTCAGAGTGTAGGCACCCAAGCTACTATGTTTTTAAGTATCATACAAAAAGAATATTTATAGGAGATAATGTCACCTGTACCCCACAAGGAGGGGGGTAGGCCACTTATACCTCTCACTCTGATGTCACTACCCATCACGACATACATATAATGCCTCTATTGTTCTTTCTCTAAAAAGCTCTAATCTTTGTCCTACCAGAACTGCCTAATAAGCAAGTATATGAATCCCTCCCTGCAAAGAAATGTGAAAGAGATTTCTGTGCAAATGCCAGCCTGAGCACAGAGGGCCTGAGCACATATGCCCAAACACACAGGGTCTGAGGTCAACAGCAAGTGAAAGTAAGCAAGTAAGTTGTATACAGAGCAGAGTTCACACTGAAACAAGCAAAGGCAAGATAAAATTATAAGCACAGAGACAATGATGGACAGAAACTAAAGAGTAAATGAGGTGTGAATCAGGAAACTCTACAGCGGAAAATAAAAATGACATCCTTTGCATTGGCAATTAACAGTTGTATAAGTGACTGATTCGAGCTATCTCTCCGAAGCACTAAAACCATGAAGACAGCAAATATATAGTTGAGCTTGAAAGGAATTAGAGGACAATTAAGTTCTTTCTTTTTTATTTTATTCACACTATGTGTTTAGGTTTTGTCACAATATATATATATATATATATATATATATATATATATATATATATATATAGATATAGATACAGATATATAGATATGTATTATGTTGCTGTACCTTTATGATATGGTAGGTGGAGTAGGTCATTGTTTTCCTGCTCTGTGAAAGATACTTTATACCTTTGTGGTTCACAATGTAGCTTTTTGGTAAGGAATTCCTTTCATATTTTAAGGTTACCATTTCAGGTATTCTTCTTTCCCACTTATATAATTGTAGTAAACACCTGGTTGGAGATTTTGCATGATCACAGTAATATGTTCATTATTTCTCTTTTGAGGGAAGCATGTTTATCAGCATATTTTGCTGTAGGTTTCATCAGTGTTTTGCCTTTATTTGCATGTCATTATTTATCTGTTTTAATTTGTGTGCTGTATGGTGTTTGACTGCCATTGTCCATATTTTTATTTATGTAGTACTTTATTGTTTACATCATTTTTGTTTAAATATTCATGTAAGGGGTTGCATTTTGTTTCAATATTTTTGTTTTAGTACAAGAGTGTTGCTAGAGAAAATCCTAAGGATTCAGAAATAAAGTCAATGCTATCTTTAAGAGCTGCAGCAAAAAGGTGTTGTTTACATAGGTTCATAGTTAGGTACTAGGCTATCTGCCCATGGGCATTTATAAGCCTAGCCAGAGTGCGTCAGCTTTCGCCGCCCCATTGATTAATTAACTGAGCCTCTGTCAAGCAGAGCCAATGAAGTGATCCCAGGGGTGTATTTTCTGTTACCCATTTACTCGTCAAGGTTTCTCTTGAAGAGTGTTAGTGAGGGGCTCTGCCTAATGTAGTTAGGAATTTTGTTCCAAAGCATGGGGAGTCTCTGTGACAGGAATCTATCTCTTCAGCATGTTCTATTTATTGTTCTGGTGAGGTTTAGCTCACTAGAGCACGTGGCTCGCAGTGACTTGGATTTCTTTAGGTGGAGCATGTCCATCAATTCTGAGTTGGACATGACTTTGTAAGTCAGACAGAGATCACCTCTGAGTAAGCGATATGCCACTGAGTACAGCCAGAGTTTTTTCAGTCGGGCTACATAGGACATATGTTTGAGGCCAGTAATCCTCTTGGTGAGGTGATTTTGTGGTCTTTCCAGCTGTTGGAAGTGTCTTGTGAGGTACATCCCAAATGGGGCATTGTACTCTATGATGGGTCTGATAAGTGATGAGTAGAGGGGCACTATAACCTCTTTATTTCTAGATGCAAACCCTTTAGTAATTAGATGGGCCACATAGAAGGATTTCCTAACTACTTTAGCAATATGATTGTCAAAGGAGAGATTGCTATCTACCTGGGTCCCCAGATCTATTATTACCTCTTCTGTATTAAGGGGGCTGCCACCTATGTGGTAATTCATGGGTGTTTTGTTTTTCCAAAACAGGATGACTATGCATTTTTTAGCATTTAGCTTGAGGCCATGACTTTGACACCAGGTGTCTGTCTCAGTAAGGCCTTTTTGAAGGATGTCCATGTCAGTCGGAGAGTCAATTATGGCTCCCAGTTTGCAGTCATCGGCGAACTTGGTTAGCCATAGTCCTCCTGTGTTTGCCTGTACTTCTGAGAAGTATATGCCGAACAGTAGGGGTCCCAGGGCTGAGCCTTGTGGGACACCACTTGTGACTGGTTTAGAGTCAGACCTGGAGCCCGCTATTCTTACTGTGTGATTTCTGTCTGTAAGCCAGTTGGCAACCCATCTCATGAAATAGGGGTTTATGTTCAGGCTGGTGAGTTGTTCTATAATACCCGAGTGAAGAATTATGTCAAATACCTTGGCGAGCTCAAGGTAGGCTGTGTGAACCACCTTTCCCTCATCTATGGCCTTAGTGACTGCCTCAAAAAAGTAAATCAGGTTTAGTAGGCATGATCTGCCCTTCAAAAGTTGAACTGGGTCGGGTCAAGGGTTTGGAGGTTCCCAGTGTCTTTGTTAATGAGTTCCATGATGATGCGGTCCATAGCCTTGCAGACCAGGCTAGTCAGACTTATGGGCAATATTTACCAGGGTCAGTTGTGGTCCCTCCTTTGTGGAGCAGAATAACTGTTGCTGTGTGCCATTCTTTGGGCACGTAGCCTGTGGAGTGGCTGAGGTTGAACAGCGTGTTTAGGTGGGGGGTTAGTTCATTCTGTAGTTTGTGCAAGACGCAGCCTGGGACACCATCTGGCCCCATTGATGCTGTGTTTTTGCCTTTTGAAAGGGCTGTTTTCACCTGTGCTTCTGTGATTTCTGGGACACTACACTTTTCTTGTATTGTTGTGGGCCCTTTTGAAGGTGAGAGGGAGGTGAAGTTTGCATTGAATCTATCTGCCAGTATGTTGGCAATATCAGTAGGTTCAGTATATTTTGTGCTATTTTGCACTAGCTGAGAGCATATCTGCGAGTTGCCACTTAGATTCTTGACATAGCTAAAGAAGGTTTTGTGGTTATCTTTTGAATCCTTGGCTATTTTTCTTTCTAAGTTAGCCTTGGATGATTTTATGAGGGACCTTAGTTTCTTACTGATACTGATCAGGGATGTCTTTCCTTCTTGGGATTTGCTTTTTTCTGAACTAGTTTCCTCCTTTTGTTGTATAACCTGTTTATGGCAGGGGTCCACCAGACTGGTTTCCTTCTCTTAGGGGAGTGAGTCTTGGTATTGCTAGGGATGGCATGATCCATGCATCCTTGTAGGTGCTTATAGAGTGCAATTGTAAAGGATTCGGCATATTAAGCAGTGTTATTCTTTAGCGTGAGGACTGTGAAACTTACCACCTCTGCCTTAAGTAAGGTGAATTTTGCTTTAGAAAAGTTTTTCACTGTGGTTTCCTTAGTTGGGGGTGGTGGTGTGGTGTGGACATCCAGAGTGATTAGTTTATGGTCTGATCTAACCAGTGACGGGCTGACCTCCGGTGTGGAACACCTGTCACCCATGTTGGTGATGACCAGGTCCAATATGTTGTGGTCTCTGGTAGGGGAGTTTACCAGTTGATCCAGGGCATTTGAGTTGATAAATTCCAGGAAGCGCTGAGCCTGGGAGTTTGTACTCAAGTAGTTTTCCCAGTTAATAGTAGGGTAATTGAAATCACCCAATATCAGTGTGTTCGGTAAGACCTTCATGTTTTCCAGTGTCTATAGAAAGGCGGAGTGGTGGTCCTGGGTCATGGAGGGTGATCTGTAGCAGGCCACAATTTGCATTGCAGATTTGCCCGATGTTAGTTGCACATGGATGATCTCAGAGGTATCATGCTGCGTCACTAACCTGGAGGTGTGGGTATCCTTAATGAATATGGATACATCCCCTCCTTTTGTGTTTCGGTTCATGTTCTGAGGCTGAAATGTGTGGTATGAGTTGTAGCCCAGTAGTGCTGGAATGCTCTCTGGAGCCTTGAACCAGGTTTCAGTTACTGCACAGATGTCGACATTCTCCATACTTAGGAGTGCCTCGAGTGCATGCATTTTGAGATTTAAACTCCTGGCGTTGAGTAGAATAACCCTCATTTTTTTACTTGTGCTGTTTACGGAGGTGGGTTTGAATTTTGAGCCCTGCCTAAAAAAGGCACTATGGGGGCAGCAAGAGCCTTGGCCAGTATTCGAAAGCCAAGGGGTGACAGGTACAAGCCATCTCTTGTGAAGCAATGCAGCTTGTCGAGCATGTCATCCCAGGCTGGCAGACACTGGATCCCCTTTGAATGACACCAGAAGCTTAGCCAATTGTTGAAATTGATCAGTTTTTCTTTATACTGAGGTATCATTCTTGGTGAGGGCAGGATGCTATTTAGGGTCAGGGTCATACCCGCCTGGGCTACATGATCAGAGAGCTCTTCCATGTCTCTTTTTATGTAGTCCAAGGAGGTACCTCTCAAGTCATTCACACCAACAAGAACAATGACAGAGTCATATTTGTACTTGTTCTGGAATGACCTGAGTGCTTGTGTTATGTGGCGGATTCTGGCTCCCAACAGGCAGCTAACAGTAACCATCTCCTTATCCAGCTTAGTGAGTGGGGCGTCAGTGTGCCTGACTATAGAGTCACCTATTACTAGTGTGTTAGGTATGTTATTTCACCTTAAGGGCTGTGATTGTGCGGCACACTGATTTTGTGTTTTATGTGTTGTCTGGTTTGTGATGTGAGGTGCAGATTTTTTGGGTGTCTGCTTTGGAGCTCTCTGATGCTTTTGCAGGTTTTTACTTAGAGCCTCTGAGTATGATTTTGTGTATTTATGTGTATTTTTTGCCAGTGCTGGTTTAGTAGTTCTATGTGAGGCTGGAGGTGTGGTTCAAATGTTAACCTTCTCCTCATGACTGTCTGTTCCAGTCTTGGGTGGAGAGACCTTAGCCTCCAGTTTGGCTGTATAATTGCATCTCTCACATATGTTAGTGTTTTGTGGTAGGAGGAGAGGGCTGTCTGTGTACATGAGGCAGTTGTAACATTGCCTCAGGATACCCAGGTTCACCAGCTGGACTGGAGAGTACACCTGAAGTTGCCCTTTGGTCATGCCTGAATAGTAGGGTGAGCTGCTTGGTTGGTGAGGGTTGGATAAAGAGCCTTGCCCTGCTGGGCAATCAAGTGTCGGGGTATATTAGTCCTTGCTATTAGATCTGAGCAAGTGCTGGACTGTAGTATGCTTTTTGAGTGCTTAGGTTGAAAGTTAGACTAGTTTCAAGTGAAAACTGAAGAGGAGACTTAGTGGAGCCAGGAATAATTTAGCCCTATCTAACCGGTGCTGCCCGGTGCACAAAACCATGCAAACGCAGTTTTTAAACTACTAACTTCTGGGCTGGAACCCCTCCTCCAGGGACAGATCGCTGCTCAAACTTCCCCTCTCTCACAGGTGAACAGAGAAACTTCCCTCTATCCA
This sequence comes from Protopterus annectens, assembly GCF_019279795.1. NCBI lineage: Eukaryota > Metazoa > Chordata > Ceratodontiformes > Protopteridae > Protopterus > Protopterus annectens. Next base: position 657,402,941 of record NC_056731.1, read on the forward strand.
AGTAAGGTATGGGCAACTCAGAAACTTGTAACACAGCCCTGATTTCAGCACTAGCCTGAAAACTGGACTATACTAGCTTAGAAAGGCGGGAAACAAGAACATTTTTTTTTTTTAAAATAAGGCAAAAACAGTAAAAAGTACACTTAAAACAGCTTTAAATGACTACAAGCGATCTAAAAGGCTATCACACTTTAGTGTGTAGCCTACAACAGTTTAACAATTTATTTAAACAAAAAAACAACTTTTTGATGCGCGAATTTGTTTTTCGAGGCATCTTTGCTAGAAAGAGGAAAGACCTCATTATCAGCTAATTTGCATGTCAATGATTCACCATTAACTAGTGCCAATAAACACTTTCCTCAGGTAATTATCAATGGTAGCCCATGTATCATGTTGTCACAGGCACTCCTCCTTCATTCACGCTCTCCCTGTCCCACACACACACACACACACACACACACACACACACACACACACACACACACACACACACACACACACACACACACACACACACCCCACATGCTGCCCTGATGTCTCTCATTTTGTTTTTGTCCCTGTCCTCATAAATCATGGATCCTTACCGATAGTTTTAAATACCAGATATCTCAAATTCATCTTAGTGTTCGCACAGTGCATAGTGATGACCTATTCATCTCTTTAACAGTGCCAGTAATTATTCTCCATGATATCGTCCAGTCTTCCTCCTGGCCACACAGATGCACCCCCAGTCTTCTCAACTGGCTGTCCTAATTTTGCATGATGCTCCTGCTGCTACCATGTCTAGGTACTCTGTCCCCTGTAACTCATCACTGAATAGTAACACACAGTAGAGTCAAATGCTTCATTTTAGGTAAAAGAAAAAAATGACGACTCATTAGTTAGCATAATGCTGCTGCTTTTTGTGTCAATGGGGCCTGTTTTGGTACCTTTTCCTCTTTTCTATATTTTTAAAAGGTTTGGGAAATATTTTCAAGTTGGTGGCAAAAAGGACTAATAGCTTCAGTGTGAGGCTACAGGATCAGAATCATTTTTAATGCCTTTAGGACATACTATATTGAGTACCCATGTGTCTAGTCTTACCCTCATTTCAAATCTCTCATGCTATGTGTCATTTTTTTCTATGTGCCTTTAAGACACATTAGGAAGAGAATCCCTGGAATCTAGTGTTCCCCTCCCAATATTGCAGGATTTACTCATTTGTCTATGGGTATGTGAAGTTCTGACAGCCCCACTCACACATTTTCACACATTTACACATACATATATATAACAGCACTCCCATACAGTCACACTGATAGACACACTCACCCATGCACCCATAAACGCACACCTAACCTACTTGTCCCTTAACCAGACTCCCTAATCCGACCTCCCAATGAGACGCACACTCACTCATATGTTTGCACAGGTAGCCCCACACATCTGCACATGTACACCCCTCCCACAACATTACCAGTCAGCTAAACTCCCTGGCACTTACCTCTACCTTGATGGGTGAACATACCTCTAAACCTCTTAGAACAAGAAATCTGGACAAAACCATAAATAAAAGTGGGACAAAAGCCCCAAAATAGGGACAATTTTTAAATATTGCTCTTACAAACTCAGAAAGCTGATTGAATAACAGGTTTTGCCTTAGCATGAATTTTCTTTAGGATATGAAGTCTGAAACTCAAATGTCTATTGTTATTTTCTAACTACAATCTGTAATGATTTACCAGTAATTTGTCAGAAAACCACAAGTATACAAAAAATGGACTAAAAATATGAGCTCAAACTCTGGGCATTCTGCAAAAATCTGCACAGTTAAGAGGTATGTGGATGAACACAAGCTTTTACAGTGTTGATTAGCACCAGCAGCCATGTTCCTTTACGCAACTGACTTATTCCCTGAATGGCTTAGCTGCAGGCATTTTCAAAGAAAAGTACATTGTTAATTAGCACAGGCCACTCCCCCCAGAATGCCTCATTTAAATTCGGCAAGGCCATGGAGACAGCCCTCAATGGTATTGTATATCTTCGGGTTAAAGCACCTTGGCAAGGCTGTCTCTGAATCAGAAATGATTACAGTGAGGATACACTATTTGTAAAGCTTGCAGAAACCTTTCTGAATTCATTCCTATATTTCATTTTTTTCATATGGTAAGAATGATTGTATTTAATGTACACAGTATGTATGATATGAAAGGAGGGCTTGTCAAGCTACTCTTATTCCCAACATGCCTAGTAAATCCTGCAGACAGTAGCAGTTGTTCATGGGGTCACTATAGTAGCCTGATGCAACTTGCCAGCATTGAATGCATGAACACATTTACTCTACATTCCATACGCACTGCCTGGGTGGTGGTGATGGAGTGATACTTAGATTATATTTAGTGTGGTGTTTTGTTACATGAATAACCTAAAATGCTCTGTTAGGTGCTCTTCTGATGATGCATACAAAATACAGCATAGCCGTCATGACACAGACAATGGAATATCACTCTCTGCACTGATCGCATGTATAAACTTAAACCATATAGATCTACATACACTTACATAAAACCAACCCTTCAGAATGACATTTTGCAAAATTAAAATGAAAACTGTTAAAATAAAGGAGCAAAATAATCAAAAGAGCAGCTATTCAATCATACATAATTTTAAATATTTACACTTAAACAACTAAAGAACAGAACCAATTTAACTATTTAGCTAAGACATAAATAAAGCCATTATTACATTACTAAAGCAATGCCATTGACTTACTTAACACTATCAAAACAAATTAATAAAATATATCTCCGAATTGCAGTAGAAAACTATGCACAAGAAAAACTATATAACCTGTATAATGACTGATTTAATTGATAAATGATACAGCTGGTACACCTCCTTTGAAATTAAAGTAAACTAAAAAAAAATGGAAAATATATAAGTTTTCTGTTGGGGGGTTGGTTTATGTGACAAATTAAATATTTTAGTTGAAGGCTATGGAAACTCATTAACTCATGGTTTTGCTATTCATCATAAAACTCATTCCCTAAATAGAACACACACAAATGCGTACACACACACACACACACACACACACACACACACACACACACACACACACACACACACACACACACTCAGTAAAGTCAACTAAGTCACAATAGATTTAATAAATAAACTTTTAGTGGTGATACACTTTGACAATGAATGTCTTACATCTTGACAGCTTCTAGCTTCTAAATTAATGCTCTGCTTTTCAAATATTGAATGACATTTCTAAAATGCAGTCAGTAGAGTTTTATGAAATATAAACCTAAGTTCCTTTTGTTCAAAAATTCAAAGCCATCCTTTTTAAAGCTATGCAATTTGAGAAGGGTCCATCAATTTAAATAATTTTTTCCTCTCCTGCATATCTAAAAACAGATTTATATCTTATGATGCCTAATTCCTTTATACATTTAATTGTTTAGACCATATATGTGTTCATTATGACTTAGATATATGCAGTCATGCATATAACCATCAATAAATACATGCATATACACACTCACATGCACTTGCACACACACACACAGACACACACACACACACACACACACACACACACACACACACACAAACACACACATGCGCGCGCACACACAACTTACACATTTTTCAAACCATGAAAGTCTTTTAATATTTAGAAAGAACAAGTAGAACCTCCTAAAACAGTAGCTTAAAGATTCTGAAATACTGCATACAATTCATTTTAATTTATATGCATCATACTCCCTAGGAGAGAAGGTCAAACGAAGCTTCAAAGAATAAAATGCACCCCGCACTTCTAGCACATGAATAAAAAATATCCTGCGCTTGATTATGCAAGGGACTGCTACCTTCCCTATGCTTTTATATTTCATAGCACCAAACAGCTAGTTCATAAACAGCTTTAGTACATATTTGAAAACGGTGACATACAGAAACATTCAGGAGACTGCATTTAATAAGGTAGGTTTTTATTCAACCATTTCCAATAGATAAAGTGGGTCCTGATCTGAAATGAATAATTCCTACTGTGCCTACACTATAGCTAGATTTAGTTGACTTTAATGAGCTGGCAGTATGAGCTTTCTTTTTATAAAGTAATAATTAATCAAATGAGGTAACCCTCCTGTCCTTAAGTGAAGGAATACACAACAGCAGGTGTCTTTATAAAACTGACCATAATTATCATGAGTAATTGTACACAAGAATGTTGAATATGGTGCAAAATTATTCAGTTTTTTAAGCAAAAACAGATGTGTTAGTATAGGACAGACAAAAGCATTACATTTAGCACAATTTCTTTGATCTGAGCTTGCACAGAGTATAAGAATCAAATAAAGAAATCTGAGTCAAGGTAATCTTGGCCAATATTCTGCAGGTCATCATCACCACTGTTATTATAGGGTATGCAAACTTTGTTTATATATATAAAAAAGCAAAAAATAATAAAAACCGTTACACTGAAAAAGGAAACTAAGAGTTTTGTTTTTCAGTGTCATCTGCTTGATTGTGTAAAGATGTAAATGTATTACTCATCAATATAACTTCCCATGCCTCCCACACAACCTTGTATTGTAGTCTCTGGGATGCAGCTTATAATGAGCAAAAGTTAAGAAGTACAACTCTGAGCAAGGGATTAACAACCTTTTAATGGAGGTTAGTAATCAGTATTGTGTGTTGGCTTAAATATCTTATTTACTTACATGACCTTTGGAATTTAAGAAGTGATCAACAAATATCCAAAGCAATTACTCTTCCAAACTCTGTAATTCCGTAATAGGACAATTGCAGATTGTTCAAAAATTCATTATATACTTTTTCTAACCAGTTTTGTCATTTAGTACCAAGAAGAGTAATTTTTTGTAAGTACAGACATTCTTCACTAATATATTTACACCGTTACCTCAAAATCTAAACATCCTTTTTATAGATCCTTTATATGCATGTCATCAGCTTTATCACCATGATATTTAATAAAATCACATTCTTTTGCTCAAACCTTTGGTGCTCTAACAGTATATACATACACACATATTATTACAAGGACAACATGGAGTCAATGGTTCTCACAGATCAACAGTTAGTCACATGGCACCCTGGGCAGTCCCCAGACTGGCACAACCCCTCAATCCAAAGTTGAGAAAGATCTTCCAAAACTGAGGAACAATAAAACCTTCTTCTGAAGCTGACTGAAGGAAAAGTCTCACAGAGGAAAAAAGCACATATTCACAACTATAGGAACTAGCTTATGCAAGCTCCTGTTTGCAGTTATAAACACTAGCTAATAAATACATTAATTTAAGGAGACAAAATCATCTGTGGGTTCTTAATGAATATCAATAGCGCTTTTGTTACTGATTGGCAGTTGAGGATTATGTCCCATAACAACACTCCCTTCAAATTGCCCAAGTTAAGGCTCATGGTTCTCAGACTTTTTAAACTGACAGAACCCTACAGTAGACATCAGTACTGGTTAAGGAACTCCATAAATTCCACCTGCTGTGGCCACATAATTTCATAATAATTTAATACTAATTCTATATTTATACATTGTAGTAATATGATACAAAGTCAAGAAAATATCAGTATAGTGCATTTATTATTTATAACGAGATCATTATAGTGATTACATTGCAACCGCCTTTGTATTAAACTGAATTAAAGCATATGGCCAGATCCATAAAAGTCCTATACTGTAGGGCTTTAGCATCATAGAATGGATTGTGAGGCACTTTCCGATTCATAACACCACTAACAGAATAGAGCAAAGTCATGCAAGACTCCTTACTTCGTGGCATGCTAGCTATCTCTACGTCATTCACCTTGACTGTATCTGTAGGTCCTGTTCAGATAAAGTATGGAACAGCAGTGGCAGACTGAACAATAGTGCTGTGCTGAAAAGTAGACCAATCCTTCTCTCCTACCAATCATTCAAGCCTAGTATGTTGTTTAGTATGTACTGCAGAACAACATATTTGCACCAGGAAAAACAAATTGCATGTCACAAATGATAATTCAGTAAAGATGTTTAAAAAAAAAAAAAAAAAAACTTCTTTGCTAGCAGTGGAGGCCCCTATGGTGCAGGCAGACATTATACCGAACACTACCCTGCTCCCTTCCCACATACACATTGTGGTGCTGGAAACCTTCTGTCAATAGAAGCTCACAGATCACTACATCCTGTTATTACTAATATATTCTAATGGCACCAACATTACTGACATTCATGATTTTGAATCATTCATGAATTCCAATCATTGATGCAGCAAACAGCATTGCTGAATAAGCAGCTGACTACTTCATGACATGCTTTTACCAAACAGCTACCAGCTACTATACTCAGCTGGTATACAGTGCTACCTGTCATTACTGAGAGCAGAAACTAATGTGTACCAAGCACTCCTAGGTGACATATACTAGGAATGGAACTTTGTGACCCCCGCCCCGGGACTACCATGATTTACAGTCTTCGATGGCATACTGCACTAAGGGCATGGCATGCATTTACGCATTTGCACCCGATGCACATAAATATCAGAGATAGTGTTTACGTTGTTTTCAATTTACCAAGTACAAGAGAAGGAATCAGATACATGTATTTTACTGTCAATAGGAAACTTGTACTTGATGGTGCTGACAGCTTCTGCAGAGGTGTTGAATCTCCAGATGAATTATTTAGAGACAACTATACTTTTTCTTCCACCAACAGAAGCCATTCTCCTTTTTCATAGCTGCAAATCTGAAATCGTGTAGTAAAGAAGTAGTAGTGAAAAAAATGGCACAAAATTCTCAGAGCTTCTAAACAATATTAAGATGATAACTTTTAATATGAAACTTAAATTTAAGTTCATTTCTAGTTCTGCATGTTTCAGCTTCAGTGTTTTAGAGTTCACAGTGGTAAAAAATGTAACATATTTCATTTTGGTAAACAAAACAGTTCCACTTACCACATACAAGATGCACCCCTCCAATCAGACTCTGTTGTAAGAAATCTGTGTACTCTTGTTGACAATTCCTTATCATTTGACCATCCATCATGTCTCCACAGTAGTTCAACAAGCTTTTAATCTGGCCTAATTTCCAAAGCTATCTCCATTATATCCAAAGAAATGTTAATTTCCCTTTACTCATAGGTTCATAGGTAGGTACTAAGCTATTGGGCCTAGGGCCTATATAAGCCTAACCAAAAAGGTACCCTGGCTTTCGCCACCCAAGAAAATTATTTTCCTGTGCCCCTGTCGAGCAGAGACACAGAGGTGATCCCCGGGGTAAATTTCCTATTTCCCATCCAATCATCAAGATTTTTCTTGAAGAGTGCTAATGAGGAGCTTTGTTTGATATAGATAGGTAGTTTGTTCCAGAGTGTGGGAAGTCTCTGGGACAGGAATCTATCCCACCAGCATGTTCTGTTTATTGTGGTGACAAGGTTTAGGTCCCTAGAGCATGTAGCTTGAAGGAATTGAGAATTCTTTAAGTGGAGCATGTCCAACAGCTCTGGGTTTGACATAGCTTTGTATGTTAGGCAGAGATCGCCTCTGAGTAGGCGATATGCGACGGAGTAAAGCTGGAGTTTTTTGAGACAGGCTGTGTAGGCCAGTAATCCTCTTTGTGAGGTATTTCTGTGGCCTTTCCAGTTGTTGTAGATGTCTTGTGAGGTACATACAAAAAGGGGCGTTGTACTCTATTATGGGTCTAATGAGTGATGAGTAGAGGGGAACAATGACCTCTTTTTTCCTGGATGAGAAACCTTTTGTGATGAGGTGTGCCACGTAGAAGGATTTCCTGACTATTGTGGTAATGTGATTATCAAAGGAGAGACTACTGTCCACCTGTGTCCCAAGGTCTCTTTTCACATTTTTGGTGTTAAGTAGACTACCAACTATGTGGTACCTCATGGGTACAGAGTTTTTACCAAAGGGGATGACAATGCACTTTTTGTCATTGAGCTTGAGGACATGGCTTTGACACCAGGCATCTGTCTCAGTAAGGCCCTTTTGTTAGGAGTTTCTATTATGGCTCCTAGTTTGCAGTCATCTGCACACTTCATTAGCTAAAGACCTTCTGTGTTAGTCTGAACTTCAGAAAAGTAGATACCAAACAGGAAAGGACCCAGGACTGAACCCTGTGGTACTATACTTGTCACTGGTCTGAAGTCAGATTTGGAGTCTGCTACTTTCACAGTGTGGGTTCTGTCAGTGAGCCAGTTGGCAACCCATCTTGTGACATAGGGATTTATACCTAGTTTAGTGAGTTTATCTATCATTCCAGAGTGGGAGATGATGTCAAAAGCCTTGGCAAGATCTAGATAGGCTGTGTGAACCACCTTACCCTCGTCTACAGCTTTGGGGACTGCTTCAAAGAAGTCTATCAGGTTTAGGAGTATTGATCTGCCTTCTACAAACCCGAACTGGGTGGGGTCCAGAGTTTGGAGATTACCATTGTCTTTGTTTATAAGTACCATGATGATATGTTCTATGGCCTTGCAGACCAGGCTCGTTAGGCTAATGGGGCGGTAGTTCCCGGGGTCCATGGTGGCTCCCCCTTTGTGGAGTAGGAGAACCGTCACTGTGCGCCATTCAGTGAGCACAAAGGCTGAGGTGAGGCTATGATTGAATATGGTGCTTAGGTGGGGTGCCAGTTCAATCTTTATTTTGTGTAGAACGCAGCCTGGGATGTTGTCAGGTCCCATGGATGCTGTGTTCTTGACTTTGGAGAGTGTGGTTTTTACCTGTGCAGCCATGATTACAGGAACTTTGCATTCTTCCAGTACAGAGATGGGCCCTTTATCTGATGAGAGGGGGGTAAAGTTAGCACTGAACCTATCTGCCAGGATGTTGGCAACATCAGTTGGTTCTGTATATTTATTGCCATTGTGCTGTAACTCAGAGCAGGTCTGAGTGTTGCCATTGAGATTCTTGACATAGCTATAGAATGCTTTTTTGGTTGTCTTTAGAATCATTGACGATTTTGTTTTCGTAACTAGCTTTGGAGGATTTTATGAGGGATCTCAGCTTCTTACTGAGGCTGACCAGTGAGCTCCTCCAATCATGGGATTTTACTCTTTTTTGCAACAGTTTATTTCTTCTGTTGTAGAGTTTGTTTATGGCAGGGGACCACCAGATTGGCTTCCTTTTTTTGGAGGATAGCATCTTGGTTGTGTTAGGGAAAGCACGATCCATGCACTCGTGTAAGTGCTTATAAAGTGCATTTGTGTAGGATTCAGCAGTTGTACCTCTATTGTCCATCTGCATGGGTGTCGTGAAGTTTGCCACTTCTGTCTTAAGAAGTGTGAAGTTGGCTTTGGAGAAATTTTTTACAGTGGTTTCTCTAATGGGGGTGGGCGGGATGTGAATGTCTAGGGTAATTAGCTTGTGGTCGGATGACCAACAAGGAATTGGCCTCTGGTGTGGAACACTGGTCGCCCATGTTGGTAATGACCAGGTCTAGGATATTGCTGCCCCTGGTGGGGGTGTGGATAAGTTGATCCAAGGCATTGGAATTTATGAATTCCAGAAAACGTTGAGCAAAAGAGTTGACACATGAGTAGTTTTCCCAGTTAATAGTGAGGTAGTTGAAATCACCCATTATTAGGGTGTTGGGTTGTACGCTGATATTTTCCAGTGTATCAAGAAATGAGGAGTGGGTATCCTGGGGCATGGTGGGGGATCTGTAGCAAGTTACAATTTGGATTATGGTCTTGCCCAGAGTTAGTTGCACTTAGATAATCTCGGATGCATTACGCTGAGTAACTAGCCTGGAGGTGTGGATATCCCTAATGAATATGGTCATGCCTCCACCTTTAGTGTTTCGGTCCAGGTTAGCTGGCCGAAAGGTGTGGTATGAATTATAGCCTGGTAATGCAGGTGTGCTCTCTGGAGCCTTGAACCAGGTCTCTGTCACTGCACATATGTCAATGTTCTCCATTTTAAGGAGTGCCTCGAGTGAATGCATTTTGAGGTTTAGACTTCTAGCATTGAGCAGCATTACCCTCAGATTTTGCTTGCTTGTACCTGTTACTGTGGTGAATTTGTCATTTGAACCTTGCCTAAAAAAGGCACTATAGGGATTACAGGAGCCTTAGCCAGTATCCGGAAGCATTGTAGTCTGTCGATCATGTCATCCCAGACAGACAAATACTGGATCCCCTTAGAATGACACCAGAAGCTTAGCCAATTGTTGTAGTCAATCATTTTGTCCTTGTACTGTGGTATCATTCTGGCTGATGGCAGGATGCTACTCAGGGCTAGGGTCATACCTGCCTGGGGTACAAGATCAGAAAGTTCATCCGTGTCTCTTTTAATGTAGTCCAAGGTGGTATGTCTCAGGTCATTCACACCAACATGGACAATAACAGAGTCATATTTTTACTTGTTGTTGAATGACCTGAGTGGGTGTGTTATGTGTCCTGGCACCGGAAAGGCAGCTGACAGTAACTTTCTCCTTGTTTAGCCTGGTGAGTGGAACATCAGTGTGCCCAACTATAGAGTCACCTCTGACTAGAGTGTTGGGTACGTTGATATGCCTTATGGGCTGTGGTTGAGTGGCACACTGAGTTTGTGGGCTATGTGTCATTTGGGTTGTGTTGGGGGATGGAGGTTGCTTCCATTTCTTCCTTTGGAGGTCTCTGTTGCTTGAGCAGATTTTTATTGAGAGCCTCTGTGAATGTAGGTGTGTGTTTTGTGTGTCTATGTGTCTGTTTTGGTGGTGTAGGTTTTGAGGGACTTAGTGGTGTGGTGCCAGTGTTTACCTTCTCCTCTTGACTGTCTAATCCAGTCTTGGGTGAAGAGAGCTTTGCTTCCAGTTTGGCTATATAAGTGCATCTCTCACAGGTTGTAGTGCTGGGTGGTAGGAGGAGAGGGTTGTCTGTGTACATGAGGCAATTGCTGCATTGTCCCAAGATGCCCAATTTCATCAGGTAGACAGGAGAAAACACGAAGAGCTGACCCTTAGACATGCCTGGATAGGTGCTTATTTATTAAGTACTAAAAACTATTTTCTTCTAGACAAGTGAGGAAAGTTGAGTGCTGTAGTAGTTTGTAGCGTATTCAGTGCTTACAATGATTTCTGAACAAGTGCTGATCTCAAAGAAACAGATTTGAGTGCTAAAACTAAAAAAACTGGCTAGTTCTAACGGAAAATTTGAAGAACAGACTTTATGGCGCCGGGAATAGTTTAACCCTAGCTAAGCAGCGATGCATAAAGTGTATTTTTTTATTATAACAGTAGCAAATGAGCAAACAGATTTAAACAAATTAACCAATTAACCAATAAAAATATAAAAACTGAGCCCCATTCCAGCAGTCTTTGATCAGGCAAGTTCTAACTGCATACTCCTGCCTCTAGGGTGCAGGGGAACCTTCTCCAAAAAAAGATAGTCTGGATTAGAGCTCAAGTTATACAAACAAAGCTAGATTCAGCAGATCTGAATTTAGTCAATGCTACAGCAAACAAGGAGTACCAATTTCAGAAAGAAACAGTTAAAATAAGCAAGCACAATAAGCCTTTAACCAGAAACTCTCATCTCAGAAGGGCAGAATCTACCCTCTTCTCCCACAAGAGTGCAAACCACACCTTCCTAATGTAAAATAACTGGCCCAAAGCCCAAGTGCTTAAACCAGAACTAATACACTTTTAGAATAACAGACACTAAGCCTTCAATCTGCAGCTCCCAACTTAGAAGGATGTAAGCTGCCTGTCCTGCCACAACAGTGCAGACCACAAACCTTCTTAATGTAAAACAACTGGTCTGAAGCCCAAGTGCTTCAACCAAAGGCTTAGAATAACAGCTACAATTTAATCAGGCTACGTTATCAGACCCATTACTGAATGTAACACACCTTTTAGCAGATATTTATCTAAGCATATAATACAACTTGAGAGACCTCAGAGAATCATAACCGAAAAGATCAGTGGCATCAAAAATCTTAGTTATCAATAGATATTGGCAGCCCTTTCCCTTTACTCAATTTCTTACAGACTCCTCCATCGAGATCTGTGCTTTTCCTTTCATGTCATGAATGATTCAGTCATATTTGATCACCTATTCCTTCACAGAACTAATGGTACATCAACTACTCAGTTAAAGGAACTAAACTTTTATCAGCAGATAAATAAGGCAAGTTGGCATGATACATTTAATGTATCCTTCACTGCTGGAACAAACTTTTAAGTACATGTCAAGCAGAATAGCACCCTTGCTACCTTCAAGGTAAACCTAGATAATTGGATGAGTACTCTTAAGTTCTCTCCTGGTCTGTTGTGTCTTGCCTCCTTCAGGCTAGAGGAAAAATTTGAATTTTTTTTTTGCTAGGCTTGAAATGGTCTGCAGAACAATTGCCTAGTACTTACCTATGAACTTAATTTAACTTTTTCTATTTCTTAGAACTGAGCTTATGTGCCCTGGATTAAACTTCTGTGAACAAGTTTCTAATCCACATAATTAAAAACAGACCACGAAAAACAAGTATCAAAACCAGGCACAGCAGAACAGGAGAGCCACAATATATGCAGAAACTGCTGTTGATTCCAAAAGGCAACTTTATTTATTTATAATCCACAAAAAAAGCACAATTTGAAAAATTGGTTAAGTGCTTTCGTCTCTGTCTGGCTTACCCAAAATCCATAAAGATTTGAGTGATCCACCTATGAGACCCATTGTGGATGCCCGGGGGTCTATTACACAACCTGTGGCTAAGGTTTTAGATATTAAACTAAAGGCCTTACTTTCAGGAGAGACTTTTTTATGTAAAGACTCATGAGATTTCCTTTCAAGAATTAATACAGTAAACTCTATTGATGGGGGTGCATTTATCACAATTGATGTGAAAGACCTGTACACTGTTATACCACATGAAATGGGAGTAGAGTGTTTTTGCAAATATTTATTGGAAAAGGGAATACCCCAAAGTACTATAAATATATATGGACAATTATTAGAAATAGTTATAGATAATAATTTTATTTTATTTGATAGCGAGTATTTTTTACAAATAGAATGGGTCTCAATGAGTTCATCCTGTGGTGCGTTACATGCCAATATTGTTATGCTACAGTGGGAAAAGAAGTTTTTATTTAATTCACCTTAGTTTCTGTATTGCAAAAGTTATATGAGATTTTTGGATGACATTTTTATTTTTTGGGATGGACCAGTTGAAATAATAGACACATTTATAGAGTATGTTAATGGATCAACCACCTTTCTGAGGTTTACCCATAGTATTGGTTTTGATGAGATTTCATACTTAGATGTGAAGTTAAAGAAAGACAAGCCTTTTAAGGTCTTTAAATCAGAGTTTTTAGAAAGCCCACATACTCAAATAGTTTCTGACATTATAAAAGCTCCCATCCTTTTAAACAGAGAAAAGCCATTGTCAAGGGACAGTTTATAAGGGCTGTACACATGGTATCCCTTTTTGAAAGCTTTTTGGATGAATGTGAATTTTTAAAAGAAATGTTTTTAAAAAGGGTATCCTAGTAACTTAATTAATGAGGTCATGTCGGAATTAATTAATAAACGTGAAAGGGGCCACTTTACACCCTAAGTTTATCAATACCAACAAGGACGGGTGAGTTATACTGTGAGCTCCTACACTGATAATTATGATTTGTACCGTACTTTGAATGAGCCTACATGTGACATCCAAAGGAACAATAATAATTTTAATAGTGCTTTTATTACAACTTCTAATAATTGCAGCAAAAATATTGCTGACATACTATTTAAAAATTGTGGTGTTATTTTGCATAATAAAGATATAAGACAATGTGTAGGGGAAAGACCAACTATTGTTTACAGGAAAGGAAAATGCCTTAAGAACATTTTAGAAACAACCCCAAAGGGCCCTTATAATGGCAGTATGAAAAAATGTGGCTGTTGCCATTTCTGCCCATTTATTCATGAGGGGTGTATTTTTAATATTAATAATGTGATTGTTAAATTAAACAACAAATGCTCCTGCAACTCCGAAAAAGTTGTATATTGCGCTTTTTGCACAAAATGTCCTTGTTTTTATATTGGAAAAACTGAGAGGAAGTTAAAAAATTGTATATATGAACACCTAAGGGATATAAAAAATAAGAAGGATACAATTGCTTTGTCTAAGCACTGTATGGAATTTAGTGACCATTCTTTTAAATGTTTTGTTGTAGAAGTTCTCGTGCCAGATATAAGAGGTGGTCCATGGACATTACTTTTAGAAAAACAAGAAGCACTGTGGTAGCTTAAAACCAATACCACACAGTGGCCTGGATTAAATGATTCATTCACCCTCTCATGTTTTCTGAAATTAAAAACTATGGAAAGATGAGAAAAAACAACATGGAAAAATGAAACAAAAGCTTTTTATTGCTTCTGTTTTTATATGTGATATTTATTTATGATTAATGTTGTTTTATACATTACATATTTTATGTGGCTGCAGGGTTTTTTAACAGACACTTAATTGATGTTTAATGGCTTTATGTGTTTGTGTAAAAGGAAGCTGGTTGGTCAATTTGTCTAGTTAGGGGGCATGTTTATTACTATCTCTGTATTTAAAATGTAGTTTTATTAGTAAATGGTTGTTCTGAAGAAGTCTCTGACTTGAAAGAGACGAAAGCGCTTAACCGATTTTTCAAATCGTGCTTTTTTTTGTGGATTATAAATAAATAAAATTGCCTTTTGGAATCAACAGCGGTTTCTGCATATATTGTGGCTCTCCTGATCTGCTGTGCCTGGTTTTGATACAAGTTTCTAATGCAATCACACTGAACAGCTGATACTGGCAGAACATACTGTCTAAGAGTGGCATGTAAAATGTTCAGATGATTCAATATAAGAAAAATAATTTCCTTATAGTTTGACCTAACAGCACCACGAAACATATGTTAGAGTTCTGTTTGAAGCATTTGTTTTCTAAATGTTAAGTTTTTGCCTGAAAGCTTTTTTTTCAATAGAACTCAATGTTTTATTTTTTTTCCTTTGATGCAGGTGGGGCTGGTATTCAGGAGCTGAAAAATACTAACAGTGTATGCCATCTTTGAGCATCTAGAGTTCTAACAGCTTATAAGAATAAATGTTTTTTATAAAAAAAAAATACAGGATTTATTCCTGCAATTCATTATGTCAAACAACCATCCTTCATTTCTTCAGTGTGTTAAATGACACTGACATTGTCTGTGTCAGTATTCTTACAAGGCTGTGCTAAAAGGCAAACTTTCATTGGCATTTGTTCTTGTATTTGACTTTCTTCATCATCTTGTACATGACTACTTTTTAACTTGGTTCCCAATGTTTTACAAATCAGTACTTCTCGATGTGAAAAACAACTAGTGGTCATGGCCTTTGGATTCTTTTGTCACATTATCTTTTTAACATATCTGGTTGTTAAAGGTTTATTACCCACACATATTCCTATGCAGGAGTTACAAGATATCTTGTAATATTCCAAATATGAATCCTGTTTGTTGACTGTATTTTGGCATCTTACTATTTCCAGCAGCTGTTTACAACAAAATAGTTTTCCTCTATTATTCTCTCTTCCATGAAACTGAATAAAAGCAATAAAGTGCTTTATTATGGACATCAGTGGATTCATCCATTTGAATTACAAAGATTCAACAGCTGTTCAGGATAGAGATTACATTATTTTCTTTATCATTTAAAATTTTCTTGATGGGTGCAGCGGTAGCTGTTGTATATTGCGCTTTTTGCACAAAATGTCCTTGTTTTTATATTGGAAAAACTGAGAGGAAGTTAAAAAATTGTATATATGAACACCTAAGGGATATAAAAAATAAGGATACAATTGTTTTGTCTAAGCACTGTATGGAATTTAGTGACCATTCTTTTAAATTTTTTGTTATAGAAGTTCTCGTGCCAGATATAAGAGGTGGTCTGTGGACATTACTTTTAGAAAAACAAGAAGCACTGTGGTAGCCTAAAACCAATACCACACAGTGGCCTGGATTAAATGATTCATTCTCCCTCTCATGTTTTCTAAAATTAAAAACTATGGAAAGATGAGAAAAAACAATATGGAAAAATGAAACAAAAGATTTTTATTGCTTCTGTTTTTATATGTGATATTTATTTATGATTAATGTTGTTTTATACATTACATATTTTAGGTGGTTGCAGAGGTTTTTTCATGTCAGCATGAGCAGTTTAAAAGTATTTTATACAACACAGTGACTATAGCCAACTTAGCCATACAAGAGAAACAGCTTGGCAGATAGGGAATGGTTGAATTTTATTGTCCTTCGAGAGTTTAATAATGCATCTTGTTTAAATGACACATTAGAGTCACCATCTATAAGCTCCACAGCTGGAATAAAATATGACATGAACTCACACACACACACACACACACACACACACACACACACACACACACACACACACACACACACACACACACACACACACACACACACACACACACACACACACACACACACACACACACACAAACACACACACACATACACACACACACATGCACACACACACATGCACATATGCACACACATACACAGATGTACACATGCATGCACACACACACACACACACACACACACACACATGCACACACACACACACACACACACACACACACACACACACACACACACACACACACACACACACACACATGCATGCACACACAACATACACATGCACATATGCCTGCACACACACACAAACACACACACATGTACACATGCACGCTCACACACATGCACGCATGCGTGCACGTGCACACATACACACATAAAATAAAACATGCCAAAAGTGCTAATCTAGATATTTCCAATATGTATTACATGCACACTGGCTGCAGTGGATCTCTGTTCAGTATGTGAAAGTACACTGCTATAGAGCTGTATATCCCTAAGCCAAGACTACACAGCACTAACTTAGATAATTGATGTTATAAATAATTTCAATTCCCATTATACTCTATGTCAAAGCTGCAAGTAATTTTGCAAAAAATGAAAATTATAGTGTGCTATTTGATCTTTTAGTTTCACTGTTTACTTAAGTTTTCTCTTTAACCACACCCAAAAATGATGTCATGGTAGGTATTAAGCAATGACTTATATACAACAGCAAAGCATTATGGAAAACAACATACATCTTCTGAAGCAGAGACACTTACCTACACTGTATTTTTCTACTACATACTCACATCTGTTAATTTTGAATGTGTGGTGTGCCACCTGTGAGAATTAGTTGAAAACTTGTGTTTCTGGGAAGTAGCAGACTACGAGTAATGCCTTTTAAAGGAGGAAATATCTATCTCCAAAGGTTTGCTTCCTACACTTGCTTCAGAACATGACAGATGTGCTTTAAAGCACATTTTAATAGCTAGTAAAAACAGCGAACATCATAAATGTCTTATATACCTCAAGCATTCATACACCAGTGGCTATTGCATACATCAGAAAGAATCACCATAAATGTATTATTCACATACCCATGCAAATCACCATACATTTATTATTAACATACCCATGCAAAGCCCCCCTGCACTACTCTTACTAACCCTAATTCTAACCGTACTCCACTCCTAACTCGACCTCTACATGTCACATTACTAAACAACCTTTCCCTAATGGCTATGCTATGTAAACAGTTTGTATTTGTAATTTACTGTTCATTTTTATATTTCTTTCAGCAATTACAAAAGGATACTATTTAGGTTTTTTGTGTGTGTGTGATTGATATATTTTCTATGATGTGCGTTTAAGTTCAGTTTATTTATTTTTATTTATTTAGGATGTTTTACTGGGATAGTCCAGCTGGGTAAGAGTCCTTTTCCAGTGGAGTCCCAGGGAGAAAAGCTCCAGAGACAATTAAATACAATGAACAAACTCTTTACAAATACCACAAATTAACTTGAGTGACATACATTAGAACTCAAATAAATATATACAAGTTGGTAGAAAACCAACTAAATAAATATTTAGAAACAATGCACTAAGTGGATTATAGAACATTAGCTAGTAGAGAGAAAAAAAATGTTGGTATTGTGATTAGAGAAGTACGATACTGAGTTACATAGTGTAATAATCTAGACAGGTTACTGAGTTACACAATGTAATAATCTAGGTAGGATAGTGAGATACATAGTGTAATAATCTAGGTAGGATAGTGAGTTACATAGTGTAATAATCTAGGTAGGATAGTGAGTTACATAGTGTAATAATCTAGGTAGGATAGTGAGATACATAGTGTAATAATCTAGGTAGGATAGTGAGTAACAGAGTATAATAATGTAGGTAGGATAGTGAATAACAGTGTAATAATGTAGGTAGGATAATGAGTAACACAGTGTAATAATTTAGGTAGGATAGTGAGTAACACAGTGTGATAATCTAGGTAGGATAATGAGTAACACAGTGTAATAATGTAGGTAGGATAGTGAGTAACACAGTGTAATAATCTAGGTAGCACAGTGAGCAACATAGTGTAAAAATCTAGGTAGGATAGTGAGTAACACACTGTAATAATCTAAGTAGGATAGTAACACAGTGTAATAATCTAGGAAGGATACTGAGTTACATAGTGTAATAATCTAGGTAGGATAGTGAGTAACAGTGTAATAATCTAGGTAGCACAGTGAGCAACATAGTGTAAAAATATAGGTAGGATAGTGAGTAACACACTGTAATAATCTAGGTAGGATAGTGAGTAACACAGTATAATAATCTAGGTAGGACAGTGAGTAACACAGTGTAATAATCTAAGTAGGATAGTGAGTAACATATTGTAATAATCTAGGTAGGATAGTGAGTAATACAGTGTAATAATCTTGGTAGGATAGTGAGTAACATAGTGTAAAAATCTAGGTAGGGGTATTGGGTCAGCAGTAGTTATAATGTGTTGTGGTATAATATCCCATATTTTGGAGATGAAGTTAGAGAAGAAGGAGTCACCAGCATTATTTGTGGATTTAGAGACCTGTAATAGGGATTTATTTGAGGATCGAAGTCACGTGTGTAGATCTGAGGGTGGAAAAGAAAGTGAAGTGCTGAAGTTTTATTGTTTTTGTACAATTGTATGGGTGGTGGAGAACTAAGTGTACACAAAGTAATTAGGAAGTTCTAACCAGCCAAGTTGCTGGAGGAAGGAGCAGTTGTGAGACGCATGTTGAGAATTATTAACAAATGTTGTTATTTTATTGTAGCAAGATTCAAGCTTGTCTAAATCTGTTTTCCTGTGAGAATAGGGGAAGCATATAGCAGGGTGGGGAGTAAATGAGTTTTAGCAATTGCCTGTCTCATAATGTTAGCAAGCTAAGTTTTGCTTCTATACAGAGAACCAAATTTAATATGTGTCTTTTTGATTGACTGAGATATCTGGATGTTGAATTTCAAGTTATTGTCTATTAGAACTCCTAATAACTTTGCTTGTGAAATGGCTGTTATTGTAGAGTTGTTGGATAAATGAATTTGGAAAGGAGTAAGTGGATCTCATGATTTGATGGAGTGAAAGATATTTTCCAATTTAAGGGACTGTAGTTTTCAGTGATAGAGTGACTGATTATGATAGTGATGGGGCTGTCGATGTGTTACATTGATGTAATGTGTTGTGATACAAGTACACTTTGACTATAAGTACTACACTCATAATATACATATATTAGATATATATGTAGGGACACACACACACATGTGCACATGTTTTTATGTGTATATATAACCATAATGTAAGCAAAGCAAACATATACTGCATTACTACATTATCTATAAATCTGTACTTACTGTAGGGCCTATATTACTTCAATGAAAGACACATTCCACAAATATGCCTTCATCGATTATCAGCTGCTGAAATTCATTTCACGAATCGCAGAAGTTTTTCCACAGTTTGGAAACATCTGGTCATCATCTCAACTTTGCTCTTTTCCCCACTGTACTGCAGTCTCAGAATTGGTAAATATAGTTGGGGGGTGTGGGGGGCACAGCTCCACAGATTGGGGGATGTGGGCTTGAAGCCCCCCATTGGGTGTATTTGATTTAGGGCTTTGTGTGTTCCAGACAGTTGGTGGGTGAGTGTTTTTGAACCATGGGAAATGTTCCATGGTTCGCTGAAGTGAATTTCAGCGGCTGGCGATCAGTGAAGACATATTCACAGAGTACGTCTTTCACTGTCAATGTTGCAGTTCACATACATATTAAACATTACCCCCTTAATCGCTTTAGAAACATTTCACTGCCCATTTAATTACTTCAAAATCCCATTGGGTAGGATTCCAAATGGTCTTACACTACACTACTGATACGTTTTGAAGTTATTAAAGGGATAATGTAACAAACAACAGTCATGTGATATATAAAGGAATAGTAACATTGATAAGGCAGATTTTTATCTGTTAAATAAATGATACGTATGTTGGCTTTGCTTACATCATGGTTATATGTATGCATATACAAGAGGGAGTTCCAGAAAATGATTTAACTGTTGTACTCCAAAGTTTTTGGAGTAAGTAAAGGGGCAATGTTACAAGCACTGTTTATGTCTGATATGTACATGAATTGTAATTCTGGCAAGATAAGTTTTTATTCAATAAGTAATGCTTTTCTTACATTATGGTTATATGTACTCATACATATGCATGTGCGCACACACACACGCACACACACACACACACACACACACACACACACACACACACACACACACACACGCACACATATAAATCTATCTCTCTCTCTCTCTCTCTCTCTATATATATATATATATATATATATATATATATATATATATATATATATATGGGTCTACTTTGAAACCTCAAATGCTCACAACATCAAGTGTTACAAAGTCGAGACCACAACGCCGGAAACACGAAATACCGAGATTTCATTACAGCGAGCCACAGGACATCGAAAACCTGCATCCATAACATTGACTGTTATAAGATCGAGTGACAGAACATCGAAAGCAGTCATGCAGCAGGAAATGGGATATACAACCACTGTCAGTTAGAAACATTACACATAACTACTGTTATCTAACACTAGCTGTGCAAAGCACATAATCGGCACGTACTGTACCACAGCTGTTACTGTCAGTAACCGCTTCTGGTAGTGATACTAAAGCAAACATAAGAGCTACACCTTCGGTGCTAATGACAGTATATGTAAATAGGGTATACCTGCTGAAATAGAGATGTACTGCATAGCTGAACTAGGTGCTGTCACTTTAAAACATTGTACGGACCGTGCATGACAAATAGAAGCCAGTACAAATAGTTATTGTCCAATGGCAATGCGTATCCAATGTCTTCACTATGGTGGAAATTGGATTGGAAAGCCCTGGAGTAGTAGGACATATCTACACCACCACCAAATCCCCGAAGGGCCGGGAAATATTCATACTTGATGGCTACATTTATAATCTGGAACGTACTATGGCTATGAAGAAGTACTGGTGCTGCAAACGTAAACATGCAGAGAAATGCAAAGGAAGAGCAGTCACTATGACAGTACCTACTGGGGAAGAGTTCTGTAAATCCGTAGCACACCATCACACAGGGAGCCTGGCCAAAGTAGAAAGGTATCATATGAGTTATGACTTGAGACAGAAGACTGAACTGTCTAGGGATACCCCTTGTTTGATTGTGGATGACGTTATGGCATCTACCTCCACACAGTTTATCTCCAGTGTACCAAACAGGAAGGAATTGCTGCAACAAGTGGGTAGGATCCATAGGAAGCATAGTAGGGGGTCAGGCTGACATGCAGATAACATTACAGACTGTTAGCCTAAGTGATTTCCCTTTGAAAGATGGTGAGTTCATAGAAAAGCACTATATAGACCCAGCAAGTGATGTGACAGTATTAGTGTTTACAACTGTTTCTAATCTGTATGATTTAAGTCACGCTAGTTTATAGCTCATGCATGGGACCGTCTTCTATAAGGGATTAATATGCAGACAGTTATACAGCATTCATGGAATCCTTAAGTATGGAGGTTATAACAAGACGGTCCCTCTGTTGTACTGTTTAATGTCAAATAAATCGTTACGATCATACAATGTGATGTGGGAATGCATATTTCAGCTATTACAAGAGCATGACTTTGAGCCAGCTATGAAGTATGTAATGTGTGACTATGAAACAGCAGCGATTAAGAGTGTACGTAACAATCTTACAGGAGTGATACCTAAAGGCTGTTTTTTCCACTTTGGCCAGAATATCTGGCGTAAAGTGCTGTCACTGGGCTTAGCTACCCTTTATAACTCTAGCCAGGAATTCCAGGTGGCTGTGAAATGCATGGTGGCATTGGCGTTTCTAGAGGAGGAGGAGGTGGTATCAGGTTTAATGCCTTACAGGACATGTTGCCTGCAGAGCATAGAGATCTGTTATGGTACTTCAGTGAACGGTATGTATTCGGCAAGCCTAGGAAGTTTACCACCAGGACTATGCCTTTTGCACTGTTGCCGCTGCTGTTCCCCATTACATTTTGGAACATATCAGAGTTAAACAGCCTATGTTTGCCGCAGATGCAGACCAGTATTGAGGAGTGGCACAGGAGGCTGATATATCCTGGTATCAGGTGACTATAGTATCTCTCATTGTGGGTTAGGTTTGTTTTATCATACTTTTGTTACATTGAATGTTAAGGAAGGAAGCTTGCTTTATTAAACTGTTGGTTCGTTGCCAAATACCAGCATTTGTTGTGGGGAGGGGGTTGCTACAGATTGGGATTTTGTCCTTTACCCACTGTTTTACAATCTATGAGTTGGTACATATAACTAGCAGGGGGATTGGGGGTGCAGCCACCAACATGGGGAAAAGCCCCCCTGCATAAAATTTATTTTGATATATTAAGATTAGCCGTTGGTGGTTGATATAGTGCATGCCAATGCCGTGAGTCAGTAATGTAGTTAAATATAATGCCCTTTGTAGAGGTAATAATCCGATTTATGAGTGTCTCAGAATACTACAAACTTGTATGACTGTTGACCACCATGTTTACCTCTCCAATGCCGTACATCACTAAGGGGCCTCATTAGCATGTAATGCTATCATATGCTCTGGAAAATGTGTAGCAAGCCTTGCAGACTTTGGCACATTCTTCTGGATCAGTGATCCAGAGCCTGTAAATATTGACATTGTATGCTAACAGTCCCTGGTAAGCTAGACATTTAAGAGTCTGAACCATTGCATGCTAATGAGCACCATTAGTGATGTACAGCACAGGAGAGCTAAGTGCGGTGGCCAGTATAACATTCTTATAAGATGTATTCTGAGACATTCTCATATGTGGGAACATGGAGTCAGTGCAGATGCCTGATACCAATGCATACCTGCTTATTCATACACGTACATGTGTACATGAGTATAGCACTCCTGTCACGAGTTATTGTTGAGGAACACTTTGGCATGGAAGATACTATCTGTACATTGTGATCCTGCTATATGTGTGAGACTTCCTTTGGAAACTGTTTGGTGTAGATGGTAGTACTCTCACTCTAATACATATTGTAGGCACCATTTGTGAATATTAATGCGTATTTTCCCACATATGTGTATTAGCCATACCTACATCTTATTATCAGAATGAAAAAAATGGTTTGCCATCCACATCTGCTAATGACAACAGCATGCAACATTCCAGTACCATATGCAAGTAGTTGTATAGACAGAAAATGTTTTGCTTCTCATACACACACACACACACACACACACACACACACACACACGAACATACACACACACACACACACACACACACACACACACACACACACACACACACACACACACACACACACACACACACACACACACATATATATGTTTATTTCAGTGCCATGTATGACCTGCACAGTCACCTATTCCAGATGCCAATCATGGTTCCTGTCTTGACCAAGGCCAGCTAATGCAATCTTCACTTCCCTCACACCAGTCATCATCCTCCCCATCATTGTCGCAAAATTTCTTTCCATCAACAGGTCCTATAGGTGCCTGGACTGCATAAATGAAGCAAGGTCTGGGATATTGTCAGGGCTTTATATCTCTCCAGTAATGTAACTGGCTTGCTGTGCAAGACTTGCATACTTTGGCACATATTGTTTGATCAGCAAGTGTTGTGAATATTGTCACTGTGTGCTATCAGTCGCTGATAAGATGTACCTTTTGCAGAGAACAAGATTTTGAAACATTGTATGCTAATGAGGTATATTAGTGATGTATGGCATTGGAGAGCTAAATATGGCTGGCAATATGTCAGATAAGTCTGTAGTATTCTGAGACATGCATATTTGGGATTATTGTCTCGACATAGCGAGACAGCTGGGCAGTAAATATGTTGCAATTAAATATCCGCTATAATGGTACAAGGCAAATGGAAAAAGATACAAAATGTGCACTAAAAAAAATATTTGGCTACCATACTAGGAGCTAGAAATAGCAGCTAAAGAATGGGGCAAACGTTTAAGATCAGGTAAGTACCTATATGGCCAGCATCCTGCCTACAACCCCAAAAAGTGTGATGACTACCCTCTCCACTCTACATAAAGGAAGAATCTGAGATCAAATAAAAAAGTACCTCAGTAAAGTAGTAAGGAAGGAGTACAGTGTGCCAGATTATCTCACGTAACACAACTACAGCCATGAGCCATGTTCTAAGTTAATATAGCCATATATTATGAACATATAAAGATATAATACAAGTAATAAATTAGAAGTGTAATTCTTATTTGCTCTTATTATATAAAATGTAGAATTTCAGAAAAAATATTGACTTCAGTTTACTAGAATGAACATATGTCAGTAATGGATAAGGAGTATAGCACTAAACTGTAATGTAGTAGGCAGGTAGATTTAACTGTTCAAGACATGCCTACAATCATGCATTTCTGTCACAGATATAAACTGCTGTTATTGTTTCTGTCCAATTTTGTGCACAAAGCTCACAAACAGAGCTTGTCTAACTGGACAAAGTTAGGTTTATACAGCATGAGGACATTTATTAAGTTCCCCATCATAAAGACGCTGTAAACCATATTGTATCTATTGAAGAGTAATGCTGTTTTTGAAGATTAGTACAGAGTTTTTTTTTTAAATCCTATAGATTGTGAATAGCTGCTTTCCTAGGTTACTGGCATGCAGTGGCTTACTAGAAAAGAATTACTGAGAAATATTCTGCTTGCATAACTTCATTTTTACAGCAGTTTGGCTTTCTATATGAAATTTATCAAAGCTTTTAATGACAGCTAAAACTACTACTTTGCATATCGAAGCCAGTCAAGTTGTATTTAAATAATAATATTTTTGTGATGCAGACAGTACAGGCAATACAGTAGAAAAACAGAATATGCTAACATATACATTGCTTTGTTCATTATCTTGTAGTAATAACCTCAAATTACTACAATATTTTTATTGAAACTGGATTTTGTTTTAACATTGAGTGAGATTCTGTCAGAATTTGTGCTCTAACTTACCACCCCAAGCATTTATGTGGTACCAGCTTCTAAAAATAGGCCTCTGTGATTCCTCATATCATGTTGTAGGGTGATAAGAAATCATGGCGGTGGAGCTGGATCACAGCCGGTTGGTACCCAAGGCAGGGTAAGAGATCCGACATTCTCCTCATGTTGTCTTTTTGCTGCCAATCTGACATCAAAATCTGCTGTACAGACCCTTGTTAGAGTTTGTATCAGGATATCACCTTAACACTAGGGTTATGGAACGGATTTTCTTCCAAAGTAGGCCCCACTTAAGCCAACACAGGCCCTAGGTAGTTGTCTAGGTTACCTAGTGGTAGATCAGGCTTTGCATGGAGGTCTAGTTCTGATTCCAAAATTGGAATCCGTTTTGCTATGCCACAACACTGATAACTCTTACATTGACACATAATGCCAATGCACAACTTCTAAGTAATTGAGTTGCTCATTAAAGTCTGAAAGTCTATGCACTATAGATTCTCCTCCACCAGTATGTTGGAGCTGCTACTGCAGGCATTATCTGATATACAGCCCAAATGTCCACAAAAATAGTTGTATCATACAGATTTGGCTATTCAAATTAAAGCATCTGAAGGTGCTAGATGAAGGCCACGCACATGCATGGAAGTGTCTTTTTGAGTCATTTCCTTTGAATACTAACTAGAACTAAAAACTACCCATTTTTAAGAAACTTAAACTGTGCTTTTGCAGTTTAGACCAATATATGTCAATATTATACTATCATGCCTGATACTGCATGTATGACAGAAATGTCACTTTATGCATGCAGTATTATGGCTAGTATTTAGTTGGTGTTTAAGGATGACCAGCTTCAGCTACTCTTTTTGGTTACTTGTCAGTAGGGTTGCCAGGTTTCTTTGCGGCTAAAACCGGACTAAAGTCATGCCCCTCGCATCACACATAACTCCACCCATTCCCACCCCCTCTCCCGCCCATGCCCCACCTATTTTGTGACATCACCGTGACATCAGCTGATGGGACCACCCACTTTGATGACTTAAGCCGTACAAAAAAGGGGAGAAAAGAACAAAGGCGGCACTAATTGCACTGCTAGGCTGATGCAGATGTAAGTACCAGTATTGATGAAAAGTGTCAATATGGTGCATTTTTCTCCAGTTATTTATTTTCTATGTTCCTAAACCTAATTATGGATGATCCATGGAGATAAAAGGTCAAGAGCTAGCAGCCTGTGCACATGGTGGTAAATCTGATTAAAAAAATCCAAAAAAAATGCAAGCAGTTATCTTTGCTATTAAAAAATTGTAAGTTTTGATTTACCCCATAAGATCGTTTAAGTCAATAACATCACTTTACTGCTCATTCAGAAATGATGATCTTAACATTCCCTTGCATTTTGAAAGTTCTGTCAAATACTGTTTGTACTGGGGCGTGGGACAGGTACTCAGTTGTTAAGATGTAACATATTTTCCGTTTCGTGCCGGATTAGGAAGTTTCAGTCCTTGGCTGTGCCTGTATTGGGTGGGGGTCAATTGAGCTAAGTGTTACTGCCCCTAGTGTGATATTTCAGATGCTAGTACTTAAGATCTTGTACTGGGTCCGACTGACCTCCCATTCTTTTTCTTTACATGTCACATATGCAAAAAATGGGATAAAGGGGTTGTGGATGAATGGATTTCTAACAGGTGACTTATGTTTTATGTTACTTTCAAAGTATATGTCATAATCTCAGAAAAGCACACATACTTTAAAGAGTTTCATTAATGTTTTTCTATATCATGCCAAAGTTGCGGGTTAAAACAGGTAACTTCCTACAACAATGCGCTCTAATACAAGTTTACAAAGATGCAGACTGGACCGCTATGCAGTTGTAAAATGGCAATAAGACTGAATGAAAGATGACTCAAGCCTCTAGATCTAAGAAAGATGCACGTAGGAAAAGAAATCACATGCAGCTAGCACACTTGCCATTTTCTGAACATGGCAAAGAGGTAGTTTTATTTTTCAATGTGGTCCCTTGTGACAGAATCAAGTAAAAGCAAAACAATGTTGGGTAACTGCAAGTGCCCAAAAAGCAAGCTGCACAATTTGTTTCATGGAATACGGTTCAACATAGTAGATGAGGATAATACAAATCAGGGCGTGTTAATTGCTAGCAGTATTACACTGCATGGTGAAGTTCTAAAATCAGTCTGAGTGTACTACAATGCAACACTGGGCAATGTTGGCAGAGTGCTTAAGCATTTTAAATCTTGCTATAAGATTTCTTTTGTCACTGCTTGGTAGTTGGTAGGATAATGATAGCTAAAAAAATACCGTTTTCCCACTGTGGAGTACTGCCTTCCAGTGATATCTCTACAATCCGTATAGCAGAAAATAAAATTTGTCCATTTGTATTACATCACTGCCACTTAAGTTAATGTATGTACTGTCTAAACTATGTAGCTACCAGGAATACTGAAGTTAAAAGCATTTCATTGTTGTGTAGTAGCTAGTAGTGTATCGTACCGCTCCTGTTCGAGCTGGATACATTTACTTTCTCCTCTCCTCTGGCAGCACAAAAAAAAAAATGGACTTCATGAGTCCGGTTTTGATGAAATTTTTTAACTGGACAATTTATCTGAAAACCGGACAGTTTGGTCAAAAACCGGACAGCTGGCAACCCTACTTGTCAGGCTATGTGGTTGATAGATTATGTCAATAAGAGATATGAAGGCTCATTTACACTGAATGGTTCAGAATGTAAATAGAGGGCTGGCATTTGGCATATATTCTTAGACATGCAGCATTTGTGTAATGTGGTGAAATGGGACAAGGGAAACTGATAAAGATTTGAAATTTAGCATAGTGTTCTAGGATGGCAGATGCTCATCCCGATGCTGCTTCATACCTTTCAGAATCTGTCTCACAGTTTAGCAATCCTACAATGAAAGCAGCATTTCCATAAAAAAGACTTTTTTAAACTAAAATCCCAGTAGTTTGTTTTTATCTGGAGATACTGACCCCCCTTCACATAGCCCATGTGTGTAGATGAACACGTCTATCACGCTTCTGTTAAATACAACTAACTTTAAAGTCTCTGCATCCTAGAGAAATGTTGCAGTCTGTGGTGAAATCACATCACCATTTATGGATGATTTTGTAATTTAACACATAGTTACTGTGACCAGGCAACAGGAAAACAGATGTTTGTGTAATTAGTTATACCTCTTTCTGATGTAATATTAAATTATATGATGGCATTCATCCAGTTCAGTACTTTGTATCACAGATGAATTGAATGGCTGGGGAACCCACTATTGACAAGATCAGGTAAAGAGATTCTATTATGTGCTGTGCTGATGAATGGCATTACCTAGTCCTTGCATAGTGCAGACTTACCTGAAAACTTGGTAGGCCTACTAAATCCTGTTGAAGTGGTGCTGGTCTGCAACTACACACCTACAGCTGTGTGACATATCTCTATGTAGGCAGGGAGCCCACCTGCAGTGCCAGGTTTGCCTTACAGATGGTGATGCTATGCAGGAGGTACCCATAGCTGTTCAGCTCCACCTCTAGGGCAGATGAGAGAATGTGAGCATGACAGGCAGCACAGACATTGCTGCATTCTTCCCTTCCCTTCCATGGCAAGGTGATTAACCCACCATGGAATGGAAACTATTTTGACTAAGTAGTCTGTGCGGTGGTGGTGCTGTAGTAGCGTTGTCGCCTCACAGTAAGACGCTGTCCGGTTTGATTCTCAGCTAGAGCGTCTTCTGCATGGAGACATGCATAAATGCGTGTACCTTTGTTGAAGGTTGTGCATCAGGGCTGGTAACTCGGCACGTAAAACTCAACTACCAATCATTAGCGGACCGGAGTTCTGCTGTGGCGACCCCTAACTGGGAAAAGCCGAAAGACACAAACAAGTCTGTGCCAGCCATCCCTGCCAAAGTATGGAAACAGCTTACAAACCAATAGCCACACATGTGCACAGTCCCAGCTCCCCTCCTCCAATAGCTAGCAGACTGTGTAGTATAACTCCACCTGTATATAGAATTTGGTACTCCATCCAGTTAGGATTTCTACCTCATACTGTCTGTATAACCTTTTCCCACATCCATATAGAGCATCTGCTTCATTAACTCTACCCACTGAATTCAATGAACCACTCCAGTGCTTTAGCCATACACATTGGTGATGGTGAAGCAAGCATGATTCCTCTTTAGGAGTCAGGCTTGGGCTCCGGCAATCCTGCCTTAGCATACATTAAATGGGAGCTAATGCAGTTCTATATTTGGTTCTTGTGTATGGAGTAATTCCTCACTGTAACATGTTACAACATACCCAAATCCTTTTGGAATCTTGATCAATTTCTGTGCATAATATGGTTGTGCACTGGACGCGCCTTCGTTGAAGGTTGGGTGTCGAGCTGGCACCTCGGCACCGTAAAAATCTACTGCCAATCATTAGTGGACCGGAGTTCCACTGTGGCGACCCCTAACTGGGAAAAGCCAAAAGAAGAACAACATTCTATACAGTGATACTCTTCTGTGGAAAATCTGTATAACATGGAGATAAAGTGTTTCTTATCAGTCAGTTTACATTGTTGCATTGTTTATAAGTACATTGGTCATGTTCTAAAATAAGTCTAGGAAACAATTATTTGGTGTTCAACATAATTGCCAGCATATAATGTATGCCAAAATATACAATTTTTGATGCAAAAATTGTACTGCTTAAAAATTTTGTGCTGTTCATAGGGATGGTCCCCCAATATTTTTTTAGAACTGACATGAAAGACTGAACCTACAATGCTTTACTACCTAAACTAGTGTACAACCTGCTGTATTTCCATGTTCATTTCATCAGAATTAGTTTTTCTACTTCATAGAAATACAATTTGCCAACAGCTCTTGAAGATGAAACAACTCACTTTGAGAACGAACACGTGAAGATGCAGTATTAAAACTACATTGTAAGTAAGAAGTTAATTCCATAAAGAAGCATTTTTACACGTGAGGTTTTGCGGTTATGTTTAAATCATTGCTTATGACATCATATGGAGTATAGAAAAAATAGCTAAGCACTGAAGTAAGAAGTAAAATAGTGCGGTTAAACTGGAGAACCACATATTGCTACAATAGAATTCCATTCTGAATATAAACTCATTTAAACACAACTAAAACTTCACATATCAAATCAATTAATCTGTTAAAACTTCATATATCATATCAATGAATCTGTTTATGTATATCTCCAGAATAAAAGGCACTGTTATGTTCAGCTCAGATAAAATTTTTTAAGGGGCTATCTTTATTGACAAAATTGCAAAAACAACACACTTTTTGCATCAAAACCTGTATAATTTAGCAGTGTATATGGTTAGGAAGATATATTCAGATCAACAGGTTTGTAATTTATCATATGTTTTAGAACATGACCAATATACTTTTTAAATTTTCCTTTAGCTTGTTTTTGTATGTAACCACACCCACAAATTGATGTCATGGTAGGCTAAGGTAGTCATTTGCATACAACTGCAAAGTATTATGGATAAACAAAATAACTTACCTCTTTAGAAAAGAAGATTCTCACTTATGTTGTTTTTTTTAACTACTACATAATCACATGTTAATTTTTAAGGTGAGATGCTTTACCTGCAAGATATAGTTGAAAGTGTGTCTTTCCAGGAAGTAAGAAACTACTTTTGATGCATTTAGCATGGCTATATAGTACCCTATGCATTAATTTAGGTGGTGAGACATTGTGGATTCAGACTTTCATGATGTCATGACAGGAATTTTCAACACTGAGAGAAAAATGGTGGGGGGCCATCTTTATCAAAAAATAATGTAAAAAACACATAATTTTGCATCAACAACTCCATTATAGCAAGAATGCTATATCCATCTCCAAAAATGTGTTACTTACACTTGCTTCAGAACATAACCTGATAGTCAGAAGACTGGAAGAAATTATTATTATTAATAATAATAATAATAATTATAATAACTTTATTTACATTTTTTTCAGTAAATGAACCTGTAACGTATAATACAAAAAAAAAACTAGCAATCAATTCTATTTAATAGAAGAAGAGGTTTGTAAATTACTGTAGCATATCAAGATTCAGCTAGGTGAGCCTGCTTTACTTTTATTTTTAAGACCTTAATTAACTTGAATTTAAGAATCCATGCTTTTGTATATGTACCTCAGCTGTCTTTCATTACTCACCTTTCTGAAAGATAAGCCCCGGGATTCATGAAGCTCTGCGCAAGGACGGTTTTAGCCTTGCACCGAGTGTCCTGATTACAGATGGTGCAGCAGCGCTATATGAATATGTATGAGGGTGCGCCGACGCACCCTCAACATGCACAGGAAAAGTGTGCGAATGCAGGGGGCATGTACAAGTGCTCTACGGAGGCGTAAACATGCCCCAACAGTTGCACAACCTACTACGCTTACTATTAGAGCCTGCCTCTAACAGTAAGTCAGTAATTCAGTGTCCGTGGATACCGAAATGAATGCTAAGCATACAAGAGTGTCCGAGAACAGTGAAATAAAATTGAAGTAGTAAACACACAAGCACGTAGTGGAATGTTGAGCCCCATCCCTAGAACTTCCACAATTAGATTCCCCATGTCCCTATTTTACATTTGTATTGCTGCAATATCGAAAGTGTAAGCAAAGCGCAGTGTGTTTGCACATCGCTGCCCTCCGCCAAGCGTAGCTTACATGCCAAAATCATTTAAATAGAGAAAAACATGCAGAATCAATATAAACATCAATAGTGTAGTATTTAGAGCATCTGCTTAATGAACAGACATTCACGGTTTGCGTCCAACAATAGCACATATCATTTTTCATGTGAAATTAATGTCATTTTGCTGCAAAACCGACATAAGAGTATCGCATGAGATGCTTAACTAAATGTCATTCAATCAAAGTGGTACTGTCATAATGACTAAGGCACTAGTAAGCAGGTGTAAGCACAAATAAGCAGCAGTAAACATATATAAGTACCAGTAAGCTAGTCTGAGTGCACTTGTGCGGGTGTAAGCAGTGCCCAGCATAAGTACAGATATATAATATATATATATATATATATATATATATATATATATATATATAGCTATGAAGAATGAACGTTGTAACAATAAAGCATACAAAAGGAATGAGAAGGGAATCAACAGCAACTCCAGTATTATATAGCAATTATATCAAGCTGGGCAGGAGTGAGCAAAGCACTGCTACTCACACCACAGGCAGGATATTACCAGAGGGAGTAACATTGTTGATCTGCTAAGTCTGCTTTACACTCAGAGGGTAGTCCCTGGTGGAACTACCCAAAAATTGTTAGGATGTTTGGCCATCCAACCATTACACAAGCAAGGGCAGGTATGTTCAAGGACTAAATGGTGGGAGAGCCTGAGAATACATGGGTTGGGACAACATACATGTAGGGCCCCTAACGCTTGGGAGAGGGAAATGTGTGAAGGTGTGTCATGGCAGCTATAGCAACTGGACAATGGATGGTATGCATGTATGTTGAACTCGGGTGGGGTCGAGGAGCTATGGGTATGAAATTATGGATCCGGACGTGTCAGGGTTGGACAGACTGGTTCTAATTAGACTGCCTCATGGAAGTCAGCGAGTTTGTTACACGTATATATGCATACATACATGCATACATCTCTGTAACACATTTATTCCATTTGCAGACATAAATAACATGAATGTGCCCTTACAAACCGTGACAGTAGCTAGAATAATAGGTTGTGCATAAGAGGGAAGGGACAAAGCTGCTAAAACACAGAAGTGTGTACAATGTCCGAAGTCAGTGCTGTGCTGAAAAAATCAAATGTGAGGACTTTCTCACACATGGAATCATCCCTGTGATCTGCCTGCTATGGCAACGCCAATTACTAAACTGGCCTATTTGTAAAAGAATTACGCCAAACTCATACATAATTAGGCTCTCATGTGTAATGTGTGCGTTAACACATAGTCATACTTATTAATATATTGTAGTATTATGTTAATGGGAGTAAGGATGTAATGAAGTATAGAGTCTAATCGTGAAATAAAGACATGCATGTCCCATGTGGGACAACCCAAAAATTGTGACTAGTGTCCTTTTGGTTACTCATGTCACCAATGTTTGTGGACTAAAAGTTTGGGATTTCTGAGGATACATGGAGTGAGTCAACCGATGGGATGGGTCTATAGGAGTAGGGAGTGGCCAATGTGTAATGGTGTGGATACACCACAAATCCAATTGGAGAATGGATGACTGCAGTATTAGTGAGGTGTTGGGGTGGGTGTTTGGGGAACCAGGAGTCATGGGTATATAGGTATATACACAAATGAAGCATCACAGCAATAGTGTATAGGTTAGAGCATCCACCTAACGAACAGACATTCCCATTCCGAATATGTACATGAACATATTTCAACATCTGTCCGCTGTATAACCTGCAAAATAACAATTAAAAGTGAACTGGAGCGAAGTGTCAGTGTCATAATGAATAAGGCACTAGTAAGCAGGTTTAAGCATATATAAACACCAGTAAGCGTGTGTAAGTACATTTGCATGGGGTATACATTGCTTTACAGACACACACACACACACACACACACACACACACACACACACACACACACACACACACATATATATATATGTTGCTGCAGAAATATACATATATTTATATATATATATATATATATATATGTGTGTGTGTGTGTGTGTGTGTGTGTGTGTGTGTGTGTGTGTGCGTAGATATACACAGATATACAGCTATGATAGGAAACAGCACACAAGAATGACATATGTTCACAGGCTATGCCAATGGAAGTGAGGGGCCCAAACAAGAACCCCCCCCCCAGCCGGACACAGGAAACATACACACAAACCCACAAACAATGTAAATAGTCCACTGCTCCCCAGACCACAGGCAGGATACAACCGTGGGGGGGTACACAGTGCACCTGTGAAATCTAATCTTGGAACACAGACAGGAGCGTCCTTTGCGGGAAACTCTAAAAATTGGCATAAGACCAAAAGAAGGTGATACGCCAACCATTCTGGCTAGGGTGTGAACATACCCAGAATACAAGGGTGGGAAAGCCTGATGACCCATGGGTCGAGACAATGTATGACATGGGTCCCGTGAAGTGGAGAGTGGGCAGCATGTAGTGGTGTGTTCAGTCCCGACCAGGACCCAGAGTAAGGATGGGTGCTGTAGAGGAGGTGCAGGTGGGGGAACTATGGATAGCTAGTTATGGGTCTAGGTGTGCAGGTGTTGACTGATGTGGGCATATATGGACAGCCCCAGGGATGTAAGCAAAAGTGTTCATTGGGCAGATGCATCACCCAATGAGCAGCCACACCCGCTACGAGTCCCGCTGCAGCAAAGTGTAATCTACATGGCAAGGAATGGATTAACCAGATGCAGATGTATACATGTAGAGGTATGTGTGTGTATATCTACTTATAGCGACATAGAGATATACCGCTCCCTCTCCGTAGTACAAAAGTATACATACAGAAACAGAATACATATACATACACACATATAGATATATACATATGCAGACACCCATAGACCCATATGTTTTTAGATATATAGACAGCAATATATAAATATATACATGTATGCATACATATACAGATGTATATATATATATATATATATATATATATATATATATATATATATATATATATATATATATATCAACCACAAGAAGAATAATAAACTGTGCAGAAACACAGCCAGAAACACAAATCATTTTCATCTACAGTGCCAAAGGTATCATATAGAGGCTTGCATTAAATTCAATGTTGTCCCTAGGGGCCTTAGGTCCTGAATATGCCTACTTATGGACACACATAGCCAGATCTATTAGCCAAATGACAGAGAATTAATTTGGAAATTTGGATACTAGTAGAGCTTATATGCAAGTGATTATAGACTACTTTGTGCCTGTTGAAAATGATTTGTGTTCACGGACTGAATCTAGTTTTACTGAATTATCTGAAATTACTCGGAATGATAATGCTGATGTTTATATGCATGAAATGATGGACAAAATATTGGCATATGAATGCAAATTATTGTTCATAGGTTCATAGGTAGGTACTAGGCTATCGGCCCTGGGGCCTATACAAGCACAGTCAAAAAGGTACCCTGGCTTTTGCCACCCAAGCAAATTATTTTCCTGTGCCACTGTCGAGCAGAGCCACAAAGGTGATCCCCAGGGTGAATTTCCTATTTCCCATCCAATCATCAAGATTTTTCTTGAAGAGTGCTAATGAGGAGCTTTGTTTGATATAGATAGGTAGTTTATTCCAGAGTGTGGGAAGTCTCTGGGACAGGAATCTATCCCTCCGGCATGTTCTGTTTATTGTGGTGACAAGGTTTAGGTCCCTAGAGTGTGTAGCTCAGAGGGATTGGGATTTCTTTAAGTGGAGCATGTCCAACAGCTCTGGGTTTGACATAGTTTTGCATGTTAGGCAGAGATCACCTCTGAGTAGGCGATATGCGACGGAGTAAAACTGGTGTTTTTTGAGACGGTCAGCGTAGGGCATCTGTTGGAGGCTGGTAATCCTCTTTGTGAGGTATTTCTGCGGCCTTTCCAATTATTGGAGATGTCTTGTGAGGTACATACCAAAAGGGGCATTGTACTCTATAATGGGTATAATGAGTGATGAGTAGAGGGGAACAATGACCTCTTTTTTTCTGGATGAGAAGCCTTTTGTGATGAGGTGTGCCAAGTAGAAGGATTTCCTGACTACTGTGGCAATGTGATCATCAAAGGAGAGACTACTGTCCACCTGTGTCCCAAGGTCTCTTATCACATGTTCAGTGTTAAGTATACTACCACCTATGTTGTAGTTCATGGGTACAGAGATTTTACCAAACGGGATGACAATGCACTTTTTGGCATTGAGCTTGAGGCCATGGCTTTGACACCAGGCATCTGTCTCAATGAGGCCCTTTTGTAGGATGTCCACATCGTTAGGAGTTTCAATTATGGCTCCTAGTTTGCAGTCATCTGCAAACTTCATTAGCCAAAGACCTTCTGTGTTAGCCTGTACTTCAGAGAAGTAGATACCAAACAGGAGAGGACCCAGGACTGAACCCTGTGGTACTCCACTTGTCACTGGTCTGAAGTCGGATTTGGAGTCAGCTACTTTGACAGTGTGGGTTCTGCCAGTGAGCCACTTGGCAACCCATCTTGTAACATAGGGATTTATACCTCATTTAGTGAGTTTATCTATAATTCCAGAGTGGGGAATGGTGTCAAAAGCCTTGTCTACGGCTTTGGTGACTGCTTCAAAGAAGTCTATCAAGTTTAGGAGGCATGATCTGCCTTTTATAAACCCAAACTGGGTGGGATCCAGAGTTTGGAGATTACCAATGTCTTTGTTTATAAGTTCCATGATGATATGTTCCATGGCCTTGCAGACCAGGCTCGTCAGGCTAATGGGGCGGTAGTTCCCAGGATCTGTGGTGGCTCCCCCCCTTGTGGATTGAGATAACCGTTGCTGTGCACCATTTAGCAGGCACAAAGCATGATGTGAGGCTATGATTGAACATGGTACTTAGGTGGGGTGCCAGTTCATTCTGTAGTTCATGTAGAACGCAGCCTGGGATGTTGTCTGGTCCCATGAATGCTGTGTTCTTGGCTTTTGGAGAGTGTGGTTTTTACCTGTGCAGCCGTGATTACAGGAACTTTGCATTCTTCCAGTATAGAGATGGGCTCTTTAGGGAGTAAAAGGGGGGTAAAGTTAGTACTGAACCTATCTGCCAGGATGTTGGCAATATCAGTTGGGTCTGTATATTTAGTGCCATTGTGCTGTAACTCAGAGCAGATCTGAGTGTTGCCATTCAGATTCTTGACATAGCTATAGAATGCTTTGTGGTTGTCTTTAGAATCAGTGGTGATTTTATTTTCGTAACTAGCTTTGGAGGATTTTATCATGGATTGCAGCTTCTTACTGAGGCTGACCAGGGAGCTCCTCCACTCGTGGGATTTTACTCTCTTTTGCAAGAGTTTCTTCCTTCTGTTGTACAGTTTGTTTGTGGCAGGGGACCACCAGATTGGCTTCCTTTTTTTGGAGGATAATATCTTGGTTCTGTTTGGGATAGCATGATCCATGCACTCATGTAAGTGCTTATAAAGTGCAATTGTGTAGGATTCAGTAGTTGTAACTGTATTGTCCATCTGCATGGGTGTCATGTTCACCACTTCTGTCTTAAGAATCATGAAGTTGGCTTTGGAGAATTTTTTTATGGTTTCCCTAATGGGAGGTGGAGGCAGGATGTGGATATCTAGGGTAATTAGCTTATGGTCGGATCGGACCAATGAGGCATTGACTTCTGGTGTGGAACACCGGTCACTCATATTGGTAATGACTAGATCTAGGATATTGTTGCCTCTGGTGGGGGTGTGGATAAGTTGATCCAGGGAATTGGAGTTTATGAATTCCAGAAAGCGTTGAGCAAAGGAGTTGGTACATGAGTAGTTTTCCCAGTTAATGGTGGGGTAGTTGAAATCGCCCATTATTAGGGTGTTTGGTTGAACTCTAATATTTTCCAGTACATCAAGAAAAAAGGAGTGGGAATCCTGGGGCATGGTGGGTGATCTGTAGCAAGCTACAATTTGGTTTGCAGTTTTGCCCAGAGTTAGTTGCACTTGGATAACCTTGGCTGCGTTATGCTGAGCAACTAGCCTGGAGGTGTGGATATCCTTAATGAATATGGATACACCTCCACCTTTGATGTTCCGGTCCAGGTTACATGGCCAAAAAGTGTGGTATGAGTTATAGCCTGGTGGTGCAGGAGTGCTCTCTGGAGCCTTGAAAAAGGTCTCAGTCACTGCACAGATATCAATGTTCTCCATTTTAAGGAGTGCCTCAAGTGGGTGTATTTTGAGATTTAGACTTCTGGCATTGAATAGCATCACCCTCAGTTTTTGCTTGCCTGTTCCTGTTATGGTGGTGAATTTGTCATTTGAACCTTGCCTAAAAAGGCACTATGGGGCAGCAAGAACCTTGGCCAGTATCCGGAATCCCAGGGGTGACAGGTGCAGGCCATCTCTGGCAAAGCATCATGGTCTGTCGACCATGTCATCCCAGGCAGACAGATACTGGATCCCTTTAGAATGGCACCAGAAGCTTAGCCAATTGTTGAAGTCAATCATTTTGTCCTTGTACCGCGGCATCATTCTGGATGATGGCAGAATGCTACTCAGGGCTAGGGTCATACCTGCCTGGGCTACAAGATCAGAGAGCTCTTCCATGTCTCTTTTCATGTAGTCCAGGGAGGTACGTTGGTTAAAATGAAGAAGATGGCGCGAGATATGGAGGATTTTAAACAGCAACGAGTGTTTGCTTGGCCGAGGAATGAACAGCCTCAACAACCTATTAGAGAACGAGCTGCGGGACAGAGTTCGGATGAAATTATTCCTGCAACCAATCAACATTTGGGAGGAGGTGCTACTTCACCTCAGTCATCTGCTTCAACATATTCCACCCCTATGGCTGAATCTGTTACAGTTGCTCATTCTAGCAATGTATGTGTACAGTCAACTGAGAGTACTGTGAACTTGAGCAATTTGAATGATGGTCCGGTGGTTCGAAGAAAGATTTTATCCACCACTACTACTGCCATAGACCCTGTTTTACCAGTTCCTTTTCGGGTGAGAAGTCGGTCTGTACACAAAAAAGAACATGTGCAGACAGGGCAGAAACGGAAGGATTCATCTGCCCAGAACTATGGATGCAGTATCAAGAAGATGTGGGCTGCATCTCAGAATGGTTAGTATGGAATTTGTCACACCATACTTTAAATACTGCTGAAATTACTTTACTATCTTAAGGTCTAGGTTT
This sequence comes from Protopterus annectens, assembly GCF_019279795.1. NCBI lineage: Eukaryota > Metazoa > Chordata > Ceratodontiformes > Protopteridae > Protopterus > Protopterus annectens. The sequence continues at coordinate 657,442,253 of NC_056731.1, forward strand.
TATACCTTCTACGAAAGCCTCAATAGATGAAACACTATTATAGATTAGACTATTCGCTAGAAATGCAGCTTTACGGGCAACTTTTGGTAATTCAAGCATTGAACAACGAAAGATTTTTTTCTAAACCAAGTACATTTATGCCAATATTTTCTCCTGCTTTAGACATTTTTTGTTAAAGCCTGTGAGAAGGATGTATATCAATATTTTAAGAGTTGTAGAGCCATTAAACAGAATGATTTAAATTATGATGAGCGTGCAGCATTGAAAAGATTACAAAATAATGAGCAAGTGATTATTAGGCCCGCAGACAAGGGGGGACCAGTTGTGGTCTTAGACACTGTTTATTATATTCAACGAATGCTATCTATGTTAGAAGATACTAATGTATATAAACGTAAAGCAAATATATACTACTGCATCTATAATACCCAGCTCAAAGAAATAATATGTAAACACAAAAAGTTGGCTGGTATTAGTGAAGATAGGGCAATTGTTTTCAGTCAATAATGGCAGATAAGACTGAAGATTATGCCAATAACACTGTTTCTTAAGGTAAATAATCAATGACTGTTGAATATATAATTGTTTCAGTACCTTATACAGACAAAGCTGCTTCCAGACAAGGCCACTCTTATACTATTCCTTCAATTCTGAGTACACTGAAGCAATATCAACTATCTCAGAGCCACGAGTATTCAGTACAATAACGGCCCTTGAACCCGAACAGTGTTCACTTCTCCAGGTCCAGCTTTCCTTAGTATACGTAGGATAACTAGGGTTTAGTGGCGTTTGCAAACAAAAGCGCCAAAACCACAGCCAACAGTTACAAAGTTGCCAAAAGAAGCATCAAACTGGCAACTAAAGAGTTATATCAGATTCAAGCAAATACGCCAATTCAGCGCCACAAAAGCTCATCAGCCTCACGACTAACCAAGCTCCTTATAATCCGTCTTCCGTATGGTACTAGGCATTCACCCCTCTCAATAAGCAAATATCGTGATGCGACAACCGAACAGTTCTTAGATAAAATAGTTATTATTCATATGAACATCCTCCACAATTCCATTTGGTGGATAATTCCAAAAAAGGACTTGAATAAATTCCAATAGGACTGTTAGAATAAAATAAAAAACATTTATTGCGATATCACATAAAGCAGGCAAGCGCTTTCACTTAGATAGCTTCCTCGGGCCATTACAAATGCTAATTAATTGGCCCTTAAATAACTTTAAATTTCAAAATAAAATACCATGTCATTTCCTCTGATGTCATCCTAATTAATATACAATGATTTCATTATATTCATATTGCAATACATATCATTGTATCACATTAAATACAAACCAGATCTAAGCATTTTTCTAACCTATTTTCTACTTATAGTTTAAAACATAACTTTTAATAATTCCATAATGTAGTCACTAAAAAATTTTTTCGTATTGCATTCAATCTAAACTGTGCATACTTGTCCTTTCATTCATAAAAAACTATCTAATTATTATCTTTCGTAGTGAGCAGAATTTAAATCATCGTTTGAAAATGCTTCTATCTACATCTATTTATAAGTATTTAAATTATATACGTACATAAATTTTTACAATTAGATTAGCTTGTTTCGGCTAAAATAAATAACATAACCTCAGTCTGTAGTATAGTTTCGGCTTTATAAATACTTAGTGGTTATGTGATTACAAAACAACTATCTGTATACGTATTGAACATGTAAAATGTGTGTAATCAAACCTACGAAGGTGCAAAAACTATTACTTTAAATAAGTGGTTATTATTAAAATACGGAAAGATATTTTCTCTTACGTTCAACCTGAATGGCTTATTCAAAATGCTAGATTTGCGGATGCAAACGAAGCGTGCAAACACTAAAGATATATATATAATAAAGTTTACAAGCATTTAAATAAGCTTTAACTAAGAAATATATCACTATAAATGATAAATTAAATATGAGGACTCCGTTTTACTAAAAAAACTAATAAAAAACTAATAACTTCATACTAAAAATTCCTCAAATATCTACGATCATAAATATAATAATGCCCAACATGTAGTAACTCATTATTCATAGTCTAAGTGAAAGATATAGAACTAAATGACTAACTATACCAATGCTTAACGTTGCCAAAACAACTAAAATATAAAACAGTTAAAATCTATTAAATTGTTTATTAGGGTGTAGAAATATATATATGCTCTTAAAAATACAAACATACATAAATCTATTTCATGTTAACTATATTTTCACTGCTTATTTGATTAAATATACAAATATATAGTAAAAATTATTTAATAAAAATTATTTAATAAAATATTTATGGCATAGTATTCAATTAATTTCAATCCTGGGGGATTCCAAATAGACCCTGTTATTTACTAATTAATAGGGATCAATAAAGAATGGTGTTGTCAGTGTCAAATAGACCCTGTTATTTACTAATTAATTGGGGTCGATAAAGAATAGTATTATCTACTATGTGGTTATGAACTAGTGCCAGTTTTTATCCTGATAGGCTATTTTTCTATTAATAAAATTACTATATATAAAAAAAAAAAAAAATAAATAAATAAATAAATAAATAAAAATGTGGCAAAATCAATCAGTCATAATCAAGGCACATTATATGTCTAGTATTAACTATATCAACTATGTAAAATGTATATACAATATTTATTTATTTATTTGTAGTTAGTCTTCTGGTTTTTAATATGGGTTTTATAGGAATCCTATCATTTAAGCCTGGCATCTGATCTGCTCATAGCCGAATCATCCATTTCATTTCAAATTCTTCAGTTCTATTCTTTATATCCCCTCCCTGAATATTAACATAATTATTCTGTAGTGCCATAAACTTGAAACAATGATCACTAGATGTATTGGCAACGTGTTTTGATAATGCATTGTTCGTAGATCTTATTTTTATATTGTATAAATGTTCTCTTATTCTATCTCTTAAGCGTCTATCAGTTTTGCCCACGTAAAACGCTGGGCAAGTCCTGCACCTAGCTATGTACACTAAGTGTGTTGTATCACATGTAGCTCTTGCTTTTAATGTATACACATGTTGAGTAATTGGGTGTTTCAGAGTAGTTGAGGTATCAATGTAATTACAATACTTACATTTCATGCAAGGCTTTGTTCCATATGGAATTACTATATCATCTTGTTTTATATTGGTCCTATTTGGCCCACATAGCATTCTATGTAGATTCATCTTGTTCTTGTATGTATATTTTGGTAAATTGCCCACTATATTAAGTATTTCTTTGTCCACAGTCAATATACTCCAATGTTTTTCATAAATTTGTCTAATGTCTTTGATATCCTGTGTAAAATGTAAAATTACTCTGCTTTGATTATCTGTTTTAGATCTGTCCAATGGATTCACTATGTCCTTATAAATGGGTGAAAAATAAGGCTGTGCTGTATCCTTTCTTGCTTCAATCACCTTTGTAATTTCCATTTCAATTTCTGCTGGCTTATAGGACCTATCAATTAAATTTTGTCTAAGTTTAATTATCTCATTATGATATCCTTGTTCTGTGGAATTTAGCCTTGAAGTTCTTAAGGCTTGACCTCTAACAATGTTTTTGAATATAAAGCCTGGGTGCATGCTTTCTCTATGCAAAAGTGTATTGCGATAGCAGCTTTTTCTATAAATACCTGTATTTAAGCACCCATCCAAAATTTTCTCAATATATACATCCAAAAATGAGATCCTTTGATGAGATATTTCTTGAGTAAATTTAAGATAATTAGTATGTTTATTTATTTCATTAACAAATTTATTTAGTTCTTCTCTGTCTGACCCCCATAATAAAAAAGGTCATCTACAAATCTAACGTAAAACTTTACGTATTTTTTGTAAGATTCCATTTCAAACAAATGTACTATCTCCCAATCAGCCATAACTAGGTTGGCGTAGCTATTGGCACAAGATGTGCCCATAGCTACGCCATCCCGCTGTATATAGATCTCATCCTTGAATACAAAAACATTGTTATTCAGAACAACTTCAATCAAATCACATATTACTTCTGCAAAAGCTTCACCATATTTAGAATCATTAATGAGTCTATTCCTTATACATTCAACCCCCATTTCATTGGGTATAGATGTAAATAACGATTGGACATCCAAAGTGACTAGCAATATATCATCAGTGACAAAAGTTTTTGATGTATATTCATAAAGCTTTAATAGGAACTGTTTAGTGTCTCTTAGTATATGTTCATAACCTTCGACTACAGGCCTAAGAATTGTTTCCAAATATAATGATATGGGCTCAGTTGCCCATCCTTTACCTGCGACAATAGGTCGCATGGGAGGTTGCAGGGGATGTTTATGAATTTTAGGTATCCCTTGTATGCATGGTAAGGTAGGGTCCATAACCATGCAAAATCTATATACCTCTTCATTTATTTTTTGTTGGTTATATAACATATCAAGACTATATCTAATTCTACTTATTATGTTATCTATTGTTTCCAATCCTATTTTAACATAATATTCTGTGTTGTTAAGCATAGATTTCATGCTATTAATATAGTCTTTCATGTCCATAATCACTGTGGGTCCTCCCTTGTCTGCTGGTCTAAGCATTATATTAAGATCTTTTTCTAAAGTTTTTAATGCTTGGCGTTGTTTATATGTTAGATTACCATGCCATTTTTTCTTTTTTTGTTTTTCTTCATACATATATAAGTCCTTCTCTACTAACTTAGTGAATGCATCTATGAGTGGGTGCAAATTAGGTACAAAGGTGCTCGGCTTCTTTAATTTCCTAATATTTGTTAATTCACTACCATAATCTAACTTTAACTGGACATTTCTAGTAAATAACTTTAAATCTGTTACTGTTTGAGTAATCTCACTTTTTATTGAGGGAATAAATGTGAGTCCTTTTTCCAATACTTCCTTCTCCTCACTAGTTAATTCTCTGCGAGATATATTCCATATAATGGAATTCAAGTCCCTTGCCACATTTTTTTGATGGTTGGGCCTGTATGTTCCTGGTCCATCATTCTCCTCTTCTGTCGTCCCCTGCTCATGGAGCGATTTCTTCCTTTTGTCCAAGCTTGTGCTATGGGGAAAGGGGCTGTCTCTTTGATGTTACTATAATTGTTAATTATTTTTTGCTGTTTATTTTCTTTATACTGTAATCCATCTCCTACTTCTTCTAACTCTATGATCTGTTCTATTTCATCCCCTGCCAAGGCTGGGTTTTTATTAGAATGGAGCATAGATGGACTATTTTCATCATCGCTCTTATTGTGGACAAGGGCTGTAGTAACTACTACATTCCCAACTTTATTATTATGATTCCTCTGGTCTATTTCTCTCGTATTTATGGCAACTGAACCCATATTAGGTGGTATTCTACTGTCCCCTTCATCTTTATGGTTGTTCATAACATCCCTGGTATCCTTTATTCTCCCTTGACCTAATTTATTATCTGAATTTACTTTAAAGTTAGTTCTAGGCCAAGTAAAGACATGGCCATTGGCAAAATCCTGCATATCTCGTTTGATTTTGCTCTGTTTTTGTTCTATTAACTTCTTTTCATACAAGTAAATATCATCTAATAATTTTTCCAACATTTTATCAACAGTAGTTATTGGGTACAGTTCATATATTTGTTGCTGTTGTTTTTTAATACTTTCTCGAAGATTCAATTCTTCTGGTAAAAAATAGGAATTCAATAATTCCATATATTTAATACTTGTTTCTATATTTATTTGTTGCCATTTGTATAATAAGTCCGGGTATACAGTTCCTGTAGTCGGCATCTTCAGTATCCGAAGGCCTCTTGGAATTATTTTTCGTTTAATGCAAACTTCAAAATGTTGACGTTGTAATTGTAGTCTTTTCATTCTTGAAAAGTTAGTTTCCATCTCATTTAACAAGGAGGATAAACCTAAATAGTCACTATTCGAAATATTACTATTGTCTTCAGATGAAATATCATATGTCATTAGATGGTTCACATCTTGATTAATGGCCTCTTCGAACCTATTTTCTTCCTTTTGGTAGCATCAGGGTTATATGGTAATTCGATGCCTGTATTCAAGGATTCTGCCATAATGGTGCAGTAGTAAATAATGGAAAATACAATAAAAGGAAAGCAAATATATACTACTGCATCTATAATACCCAGCTCAAAGAAATAATATGTAAACACAAAAAGTTGGCTGGTATTAGTGAAGATAGGGCAATTGTTTTCAGTCAATAATGGCAGATAAGACTGAAGATTATGCCAATAACACTGTTTCTTAAGGTAAATAATCAATGACTGTTGAATATATAATTGTTTCAGTACCTTATACAAACAAAGCTGCTTCCAGACAAGGCCACTCTTATACTATTCCTTCAATTCTGAGTACACTGAAGCAATATCAACTATCTCAGAGCCACGAGTACACAGTACAAAAACGGCCCTTGAACCCGAACAGTGTTCACTTCTCCAGGTCCAGCTTTCCTTAGTATACGTAGGATAACTTGGGTTTGATGACGTTTGCAGACAAAAGCGCCAAAGCCACAGCCGACAGTTACAAAGTTGCCAAAAAATGCATCAGACTGGCAACTAAAAGATTGTATCAGATACAAGCAAATACGCCAATTCAGCGCCACAAAAGCTCATCAACCTCACGACTAACCAGGCTCCTTGTAATCCGTCTTCCGTACGGTACTGGGCGTTCACCCCTCTCAATAAGCAAGTATCGTAATACGACAACTAAACAGTTCTTAAATGAAATAATTATTATTCATGTGAACATCCTCCACAATTCCACTTGGTGGGTAATTCCAAAAATAGGCTTGAATAAATTCCAATAGGACTGTTAAAATAGAGTAAAAGACATTTATTGCGATATCACATAAAGCAGGCAAGCGCTTTCACTTAGATAGCTTCCTCGGGCCGTTACAAATACTAATTAATTGGCCCTTAAATAACTTTAAATTTCAAAATAAAAAACCATGTCATTTCCTCTGATGTCATCCTAATTAATATGCGATGATTTCATTATATTCATATTGCAATACATGTCATTGTATCACATGAAATACAAATCAGATCTGAACATTTTTCTAGCCTGTTTTCTACTTATTTATAGTTTAAAACATAACTTTTAATAATTCCATGATATAGTCACTAAAAATTTCGTATTGTCATTCAATCTAAACTGTGCGTACATGTCCTTTCATTCATAAAAAACCTATCTGATTATTATCTTTCGTAGTGAGCAAAATTATCGTTTAAAGATGCTTCTATCTACATCTATTTATAAATATCTAAATTTTGTACGTGCATGAATTTTTACGATTAAATTAGCCTATTTTTCGGCTAAAATAAATCACATAACCTCAGTCTATGCTGTAGTTTTGACTTTATAAATACTTAGTGGTTATGTGATTACAAAACAACTGTCTGTATACATATTGAACATGTAAAATGTGTGTAATCAAACCTACGAAAGTACAAAAGCTATTGCTTAAATAAGTGGTTATTACTGAAATATAAAGAAATATTTTCTTACATTCCACCTAGATGGCTTATTCAAAAATGCTAGATTTGCGAATGTAAGCGAAACGTGCAAATACTAAAGATATATATATAGTAATATTTACAAGCATTTAAATAAGCTTTAACTAAGAAATATATCACTGTAAGTGATGAATTAAATATAAGGACTCTGTTTTGCTAAAAAACTGATAAAAAAACTAATGACTTCATACTAGAAATTCCTCAAATAGCTACGATCATGAATATAATAGTGCCCAACATGTAATAACTCATTATTCATAATCTAAGTGAAAGATATAGGACTAAATGACTAACTTTGCCAGTACTTAACGTTGCCAAAACGACTAAATATGAAACAGTTAAAATCTATTAAATTGTATTTATTATTAAGGTGTAGAAATATATATATGCTCTTAAAAATACAAACATACATAAATCTATTTCATGTTAACTATATTTTCACTGCTTATTTGATTAAATATACAAATATTATAGTAAAAATTATTTAATAAAAATTATATTAATAAAATATATATGGCATAGTATTCAATTAATTTCAATCCTGGGAGATTCCATGTAGACCCTGTTATTTACTAATTAATAGGGATCAAGAAACGTGTTGATATTAATATGATTGTGAAATTACAACTAAGTCTCTTTCAGGGTTTATATGAGTGTCACTGCCTGGGTCTCATAACGAAATAATTGTTTGATTATTTTAATGTTGAATTCCCACTTGTCAAATTGTGAAACCAAAACAGTTGAAAAACAGAAAAACGGCAGCAGTGGAACCACAGCAACATTGTTTTTATTGTAGATAGAGTAAGCGCTTTCGTCGGTGTACTCCACCAACTTCATCAGACAAATGACATAACATGTAGTTGCAGTTTAAATACTTTCAAACTGCCATATCAATTACACAATTAAAACCATTTTTAAAAAAATTAAAGAGATATTCCCAGAAAACACATTGCAACAAAGAACGCCAAAGTGGGAATAAAAACTACATTACTAGTACTGTAACATAATTAAATATAACTGAGTTCTTTACATTAGCAGAACATTGCAAAGTCTTTATCTTAAATAGAAACAGAAAAATATATGGTTAGAAACAGAAAAATATATGGTTAAAACCAGTCGACCAGTATGATAACAGAATTACCTAGTCAAAGTTTTTGTCCCTTCCCTGTATACCAACTTGTATTCTAAAATTCTTCGTCCGAAAACTTTGATGCGAACCAACACCAAAACCATATATTTGGCGCAAATCCACTATACTTATGTTTAAATGGAATCATTTGGAAGTTCATAGGTGTTGTTAAAGCCCAAACCCAATACTTTAAAAAGACTTACACCATGTATTGTGGTTCTAATAATGCACCAGAAAATACACTAAAAAATACAAAGTGTATAATGTAAGTTGTGCTATCAATGTAGTTGTATTAATAATTATTACTAATGTTGTTATATATACCACGCCATAGTTAGAATAGCCTTATCTATTCAGAGCCTTAAGTTTGAGAAGGCATTTAATAGAAATTTAATCATTAAGTCCTGGGGGCACATGAGCCGAGGTACGTACCTGCCATCTCAATTCACATTCCTCCAGTCTGAGTTCCCAAGGCCCACCCCTAATATTGTGTTCTACCTATTGTAGTACCACAAACTGAAATTGATGATTGGGGTGTTCTATAATGTGTCTCGCCAAGGCATTGGTAGTGTTGTTCTTCCCAATACAGTAGGTACGTTCATATACCCTTTGTTTGATTTTTCTCTCCGTTTTCCCAATATAGTATGCATCACAGCAGACACAAGTTGCTACATAGATCACACCTTGGGATTCACAATTAAACCTACCCCTTATATGATATTCTTTGTCCCTTAGTCTAACCTTATTTGTGATTCTAATGAATCTGCATTGTGGGCATCTGCCACATTTCGCCATACCTGTACCTTTTTTATTCACCTTATTTCTCTCCACTAGGGTGTTTAAATTAGGGCCCCTTTGAAAGGTCATGAGAGGTAGTTGTCCCAGTTTGGTAAGACTGGCATCCTCGTTGATAAGGGACCAGTTTTTGTTAAGTATATCCCTAATATGTGTGGCATCTAGGGACAATGTTGTAATGAACCTGCTAGTTGTGTTGTCATTAGTGTTATCCCTAATCATTACATCATTAACTGCCCATTCAGTGTGCTCCTGCTCATACCCTTTACAAACAATCGGGCGGAAGTGACCTACCACTCTTTTCCTGTCAACTTCCTCAAAGATGTTATTGAGGAACCCCAATGGGTAACCTCTTTTCAAAAACATAGACTCCAGTAGTGTACATTCATCTATAAAATCACTATAGCAGGAGATCATTCTAGCAGCCCTAACCGCTTGCCCTTTCACAATTGCCTTTTTCTGATGTAATGGGTGGCTGCTGGTAAAATGTAGAAAGGCATTAGAATAAGTGGGCTTGTGGTAGATAGTTGTACTATATCTTTGGTTCAAACTATCCTTACTTAGAAGCACATCCAAGTAGTTGATATCCTTATGTCCTATCTGATAAGTGAAATCCAAAAATGTAGTGAATGTTTTGATGTTACAAATAAAGGTCTCAATAAGCTCAGCTTTCCCTTTCCAGATGAAACACATATATTCTTGGTACCTTGTGTACCAAATGACATTCTCCTTGTAAAGAGCATCATTAAATAAATAATGCCTCTCCCAAAAAGCCATTACACAATTGGCAAAACTACTGCCACAAGGAGACCCCATGGCAATCCCCATTTTCTGTAGATAGATGGTTCCGTTAAATCAAAAGAAGTTGTTAGTCAGTACTAACTCCAACAAGATTTCAATGGTGTTTATCTCACCGACAAAAGTGCTTACTCTATCTACAATAAAAACAGTGTTGCTGTGGTTCCGCTGCTGCCGGAATTCCCACTTGTGCCTAAGCTTTACGGGTTGCCGAAGGTACATAAAGATCCCCGTAGCCCAGCCTTTAGGCCCATTGTTTCTGGTGCTTGTTGGCTAACTGTGCCATTATCAATTTATGTAGATAAACAATTGTGATTGGTTCTGGACAAGTACAATTTGGTCCTAAGGGATACAGAAAATTTTTTATGTGATTTGTATCAAACCTGTGGTACGGGAAACTGGTCAAATGTTGTCCTTGTAACTTTAGATGTTGAATCGCTGTTCACATCTATCCCCAATGGGGTTGGTATTAGGATGGTCAAGGAATATCTTACACGGGAAGCTATACATACAAGTATACAAATTGACCTAATATGCTATCTACTAGAAACCATACTCGATAATAACATCTTTGTGTTTGAGGGGGCCTATTGCAAACAAATGGCTGGGGTTACTATGGGTACCAGTTGTGCGAACAGTTATGCGAATATTGTTACGGCCGAGTGGGAGTACCATAATATAGTGAGTAAGCATGAGGAAGGCATTGTTTTTATCGACGTTTTGTCGATGATATCTTCCTCATTTGGGATCGTGGTAGGGATGATTTAAATGCATTTATTGAATGTCTGAATCAGAGTAGTGAATTTTTGTGTTTTATTTGCAATATATCATCTGAAGCTATTGAGTACCTTGATGTTAAGATGGTGGTCGGGGTAGATGGAGTCCTGACCACTAAACTATATCGCAAGGAGTGTTATTGTCCATCTTTTCTTTATAGAACTAGTATACATCCTCAATATGTTTTTTTCTAGTGTTGTTAAGGGACAAACTCTAAGGGTGTCTAGATTAACCTGTTGTGACTCTGATTTGGGTACTAGTATGGCAACATTGAGAACAGAGTTGATGACTAGGGGCTACAATGAGATGGAAGTCTCTAAGACTATTAGTCAAACTTTGAATGAGAGGAAGGGTAGGGCTACACCTTACTACTCAGGTAATGTTCGTGTCACACGGCCACAAACTCACCGATCGAGTCAGGCACCTGTTGTTTTGTCGTATAGTACAGATTTAAAATTTATATATGAAATTTAAATAGAAACTGGCACATTTTGCATACAGAAGAAAAGATAGGTAAACTAGTGGGACTTCGACCAAGGGTGGTATATAAGAATAAGGACAACTTGAAACAATTGTTATGCTATCCTAGGTATAATTAATTGGAACAGGAAGGTCGGCTAGGGACTAAGAAGTGTAATGGCTGCAATTTCTGCCATTTTGTGAATGAGAGTGATCACTTTGTCCATCCTGACACACAGAGATGATGGTACTTGAGAATATCAGCTGACTGTAATACCAAGAACTTAGTCTATATAGCTCATTGTGCAGCCTGTTTCAAATTTTATGTAGGTAAAACCAATAGTAGGCTTCGAGAACATATTAGGGAACATGATTATTGCTTTAGAAGAAAAATGGATTATAACGCCTTAGCTAAGCACACACTAGTTGCTGGTGATGAACATGTCTTTTTGTTTCAAGTATTACAAGTTCTTGGTATCGGTACTAGGTTGGGTAATATCTATGCTCGCACAAATACAGCTGAAATGAAGTGGATCTTGAGATTAGGTGCTCATATGGGGTCTGGCTTAAATGATGCAGTATCTATTAAACCAGCTTTGAAAGAACATAAGCTCGCTAAGAAATGAGTTTAATTATGCATCTATTGTTTTAGAAATGTATGATATTATACATGTATGCTTTTTGCTATAAAGTAATTTTTTGTAGGTTTTACTGTTTTTAATATACTCCTAAGATAAGTTAAATTGATTTAACAGGAAGTTACATAATGTGGTTTATTGTTTTTAGAATATGATTGGTTCTTTTGAATTTTAGAAGGGTATTTAATTGATGAATTGCTATGGTTTGTTGTCTGATGAAGCACCTGGAGTGTGAAAGCGCTTACTATACAATAAAGATTTTAGAAGAAAAGTGAACGTTTCAGTATTTCTGTCCGTGTTTCTGCACAGTTTATTATTCTTCTTGTGGTTGCTGTATTGTTAACTGTGCAGTGAATTACTGTTGGCTTCATTGGTTTTGCTGATATATATATATATATATATATAAATAGCTCTTTCTTCTTTCGGCATTTCCCAGTTAGGGGTCGCCACAGCAGATCACCTGTCCACTAATGATTGGCGGTGGAGTTTTACAGTGTCGAGGTGCCAGCCCAGTGCCCAACCTTCCACAGAAGGTACACACACACATGCACTCACATCTAGGGACAATTTAGAATGTCCAATCCACCTACAGCATGTCTTTGGGATGTGGGAGGAAACCAGAGCACTCGGGGGAAACCCACGCGACCACAGGGAGGACATGCAGACTCCACCCAGAAGACACCCCAGCCAAGGATCGAACTGGAGAACCTCTTGCTGTGAGGCGACAACACTAACCGATATATATATATATATTGTTCACAGGCTGTGCATATGGGGATGAGGGTCCAATCAACAAACGTGCAACACATAGCATCAACCCACCCCACCCCACCCCCAGCTAGGCCAGTGACACATATAGACACACAATAAAAGTAAACACACCACTGCTTCACAGACCACCAGCAGAATACTACCAGTGGGAGAGACCTGCCAGGTCTAATCTTGAAACAAAGACATCAATGTCCCTTGTGGGACACCCCAAAAATTACTGGTCATTGGAGTCAGTCCCTGTAATTATTCATCAAACCAGGCTATAGACGTACATGGACCAGTAGGTTGTGCAAGCCTGATAACCCATGGGTCAACACAACATACGACATGTGTCCCGACATGTGGAGAGTGGGCAGTGTGTAGTGGTGTGTTTATATCCCACCTGCACCCACAGTAAGGATGAGTGCTGTAGAGGAGGGGCAGGTGGGGGAACTATGGGTATGCAATTATGGGCCTAGGCTTACAGGTGTTGGCTGGCTCAGTCATATTAAGACTGTCCCGGGGATGTAAGCAATATTCCGAAATGGGCATAGCTTATGCCCATATCTCTCAACCCCTAAGAGGAAATCCACTGGACAGGACATAAACAGTTGGGGGAATAAATAGGGACCATACCTCTCAACTGTCCCTGATTTCCAGGGACGTCCCTGATTTTGACTCAAATTCTAACTCTGTCCCACTTAATCCCTCCTAAAACTAGTGACTTTTGGAGGAAAGGTGGTGAATTACACGTAATGAATAATGACAACAATTAAGAGTTATAAACTTCATTTACCTCAGAAAATGTGTATTCATTCATATGCTCTGAGTCTGTCAATGTGTCAAGTTAATAGCACTAATATTTTAAATGTGTCCCTGATTGTCCCTGATGTTGTCATGACTTGTCCCTGATTCAGTTGATATTTGTCCCCAATCGTTTGAGAGGTCGGATAGGGGCAGAAAGCACATATTCCACGTACAACCTTAGAAAGATGATAGAATAATAGATATGCAATAGCATGACTCAGCTGAAGGATGTGGGTTCCAAAACCCAATTACTTGTTTGTATTAAGGAGTGTCAGTTCCCATGTATTAGCCAGATGGGTGCAGATTGTAAGAGGAACACACCAATAATATGAATCAAACTCTGGACAGGCCACGGATTCCGTACAGTCAAATGGCATGCTGTTGCCTAATGGGCAGCCATTCCCGATACTATAGGTATGTAATCCGATGTAATAGGCATCACAAGGTAATATCATAGTCCTCACTCCCACCCAGGGGTGTGAGTGTCAGATGCAAACACCAAATGCAGTGCATTTGCAAGTGCGGGAGCAAGCGCGTGTAAGCCTGTTTGGCCGCTGGTATGCGAGTATCACACTGGTAAAGCAATGTAGAGGCTAACTGAGTGTAAGAAACTGTAACTGGAGGTTAGCATTGCTTAGCTCTGTGCAAACCCACACACACCCGCTCACAACTGCTTTAAAGTGCTTTAATCACTCCGCATCCAACGGCCTTGTTCTGCCCAGCAACAAAATAAACAGCCTCTACAAGGCTCAAAACCAGGACCCTACACACCACAGCCAATGTGATTTACCACTAAGCCATGGAGAATATACAGACATCAGATTTTATCACTAACATATCCAGCACAGTCATTCAACAGTGTAGGAAATGTATTCCATCATGAAGATGTATGTGTGTGTGTTTATGTCCAGATATAGATATATACATGTATATAGATATATCAAGAACATCCCATGTGACAACAAAGCATTAAAAAGGAATGAAAAGGGAAACACCAGCAACGCCTGTATTATGTAATGGTGTTGTCCTATGTAATATCAAGACTCCCTCAGACAGACATGTGTCATTAATACACACAAACATTTGTACATTGGCCAAATACATCACTCTGTGCATTTTATTTACATTAACAGAACAGTTCCTGTCCAATCATTATGTGAGAGCAGTACTCTTGCAAGGTGCTGTATGTGACATCATCATCATGAAAAAGGTAAATGGTGTAACCATAGAGGGACCGGTAGTGTCGTGTGTACAATGGGTTCATCTACATCACGCGTACCTGGAACCTTTAGGAGTCATGTGCATACCAGGATCGTGTGCATGAGAGACAGGAGTGAGGACAACTGGAGTATGTTGTGATGCAAATTAAAAAGAACATGTGTGAAATGGACAGCTATGTATGGGGAAAATGTTGTTCTAAGAACAGACTGGCCTTTTGTTTCTGTAAGGTGAGAGTGGGATGTGGGGGAAGGAGAGTAGGTATACTCATGGAGGATAGGTTGGTTAGGATGACAGACAAGACAGCATACAGGGTCGGTATATGACACATGTGGAGGGATACACCTTGGACGGGGAGGGGTCTCCGACAGTCACAAGCCCATGAGCTCCCAGATGGAAACAGTGGACGGAGATCCCCACCCATGGGACGGAGATCCCCACCCATGGGCAGCCACCACTGCACCAAAACATCCCCAAAGGTGGCTGTACTGGGGGCTGTCTAGGAGGGGCAGGCTCACCCTCTAAATGTGACACTGCCCTCGAGCTGGCGTATCAGGCCACGAAACCCCTTACTGAACCCCCTACGCACCACGTCTGGGACTGTACGACAGTGGACAAGTTCCTGTCTGGACCTGCTCCCAGGGGGGACAAGCCCCATCCTCAGTGGCATTTCCACAAGAAGGTGGTGCAGAGCCAACAGAGGTGGAGGTCCAAGGCTGGGCCCCAGATGTGCTGGTTCCAGTGCCATGGCCAGCTGAAGTGGAACAGGAGGTTCAGCCGGGACCTCCAATCCCATACAGTCTATAGTGTTGCAGTTTTAAGACAGATATGGCTTAGTAATAGTCAACAGCATTCAGGATTACTTATAACAGCATGCATATATATGACCATCAACCCAACACAACAGATGGCAAACATTTGCAGAGGAAGCACAACACATGCATATATACTGCATGACATCTGTACAAAGTGTAGAATACTTGTGACTGCAGCTATGAACTGTGGCCCATTATTGGCATGTCACTGTGAGAACCTCAGACAGTGACTGTCATACCACTGTTTCTTGTGACATATGTCAAATCAGGGATGCGATGGCAGTAACACTTATCACTATCACCATGTACTGACTGCAATCCTCACACTATGCTTCTGCAGTTCACAGATGTGTGTTCAGTGAGTAATACAAGAAACAAAGGGTTCCACGCACTGACCAGTCCACAGATGGCCCTACAGATGGGAGTCCCCTCACAAACAGAGCACTGTCTTGTCAGTTTTAAAACATGCAGAATAGCCATTACCTCACACAACTTGTTAAACTCGCAGTAGTCTCAATGAAGCATAGCTATACTTACATGCCGTAGTCATGTCTGGCACATCACCCTCCTGTCTTTAGACGATTTTCTCCTGTGTATGTTGTTTGAAGAATATCCAGATATCATCTGGGATGCTGTTTACCAAACACCAGATCCAGGTTACACTCACAGTGACTGTCATGGGCAAACACCAACATGATGTTCCTAGATATTGTAGTGTATTTCCATGCAATTGGCTATGGGAACATCACCACAGCTGTTCCACATGCAATCAGCTAGAGGAGGACTGCAAAAGGTGCAGATGCCATCACCTGATCATGACCATCATTTACAAAATGCAAGCTGCTGCTGAGCAGGTTTACAACTCCATATCCACCAGAGAGTGTGTGGGAGGGACACACAGAGGCAAAGTACATCAGAGAAGGTCTTGGAGACTAAAACCTAAGCATCGTCTGTCACACACCTACCAATACAGGGGTCCAAACCCCTGACTGACTAGCCATTACTATTACATGTGCATGCAGTTACTCCATGTGCCACATAGCTGACATGTTGGTGTGCTGTAAGAACATATATGTGTGTTGGTGAGTGACATCTGCAACAGAGATATAGTAGACATACATTAGGTGTAGCACACATGGCTGTCCACATGAACAGATGTCATTGTCAACACAACCACACTCTCTAAGGGACACAGACACATTGCCACACTTTGCCAGGCTCACAAATACACGTCCTAACTACTTAGTTTGCCACACTGCAGTAATGCACAGGTACTACATGTACCACAAGGGATATCCTGAGGTTCTATGGGCTAGGGCATGTGAACGTGTCTGACATCAGTCGGTATGCCAATGGGAGTTATAATGGGTGTGACTGTGGTTGGGAGCATCATACCCCACATGCAGACACAAGGTGCCAGTACTGTCATGCATGTGTGCATTGCTTCATGGGTGTGTAGTGGTTGGCTGTGCAAGATGGCTGTACAAGGCTGGGTGAGGGGTAATCCTTGGCATCACGCCACCCTGCAGTGGTATGTGCAGTGTGGTTCAGGGGTGTAATGTCTGCAATGTCCCACACAGATGGGTATTGTATGAACTGTCCTGTCATCCTGGTTACCATTGTGTATGGCCATTGCTTTGCAATGCATGTCATGTCTGTGTTTGATAGTCCTTGACATGGACATTGCCTGGGATGTGCATGTCCCACAATAATGTACAGTGACATGTACAAGTGTACCTGGTTTGGCTGGCACATGTTGTGAAACCAGACTATTATCATCAGATATGCCAATACTGGCCTGGTGTGGCAGGACCTGCTAATAGACAGCAGGTTGACCCTGCACCTGCATTGATAGCATGATACAGGTATTCCCTGGTGTTAGTGGCATCTGTCCATACAGGGCACGTGTGTAAGGCATTGTATGGCCTTTGTGGATCACATTTGCTGGCAACACATATGTTGCAGGCATCCAGTGGGGAACATAGTGAAGGCACATTGTCCGCAATTATGTGCCAGTTGTACTGCTGGACAGGGTACCATGACCTCTGCAGCCCACTGCAATCACACCATCCCTACTATTTGTCATCAATGTGCAGGGTACTAGCAACATAGTGGGATATTCTAGGCAAGTGGGTTTATGTATGACACATGGGTTCAGAATGTATTCTCGGTAATAGTAGGGTTGCATACTTTGTTCACCAGACCTTTTGCCAGATGTAGGGATATGGCTTGCCAACACAGTCCCTTGGCTGATTGACATCTGTACTCCTCGTGAGGTGGACATTGTGACATATAATATGGACACCATATAGGAAAACGACAAAAAACGCTCTCCTACATGTCCAGTGGTTAGACACTCACAGACACCTCCACACAGGCTCTGACTGTCAAACACAAACACAAACCTGCCATGTCTTGGAAAAGAATCCCTACCTAACTAGTTTTTCAAACTACAGTATTACGCAGTTACAGCACGCGCTACAGAGATTACTGGGTTACGGCAGTCCCAGAGGTGTATTTTCAGGTGGGTGACATCAGCAGGATTGCCAAAGGTGAGTATGTGAATTGTAAAGAGTGTGCATACTCTAAAAAGCATTGTTTCTTATGTACACGCACGCACACACAGCTGGCTTGCCTGGGATTAGAACACCTACCAAACTAGCTTATCACACTACAGCATTATGCAGTTACAGCACACACCACGGAGATTACTCAGTTACAGCAGTCCCAGAGATGTGTTTGTAGGTGGGTAACATCAGCAGGATTGCCAAAGAAGGAAATTTCAAGTGTACTGCGAGTTGTACATGTCTGTTACCTGCGTCTACATGCTGCTTACTGTCACAAAAACACATTTACACCCGCTTACAACTGCCTTATTCAGTCCTAATTGACAGTATCAACAAGGCTTGCAGGTCTTGAACCCTGGACCATGAACACTGAGGTCACTGGACTTACCACTAAGCCATCTAGGCTATATACATGCTTCATGGATTTTATAATGCACATCTTACTACAGGTATTCCACAGTACTGAAAACAAATGGGACAGTCCCTTTGTGTACATATGTACAGTACCCATGAATGTACTGTACTCTGTGAAACAACAAAGACAAGTCTACAGCCGTACAACTGTCATAACTACATATATATATATATATATATATATATATATATATATATATATATATATATATATATATATATATACACCTACGAGATGTGTACTATATATACATGTCTGAACACCCTTTGTGCCACAGAAAAAGAACTGACGTGTACACAAAACAGAGGCATCTCTTGTTTTATAACATTTAAATCTTTATCAGTTCACCAAAGAAGGAATGGTTGTTGTTTATGTGGAGTTTGGGGTGGGGAATGATGGCTAATGTAATCTACCCCAGGGATTGTGGAGTTTGGGTGGGGGAATGATGGGTATGGACTTACACCCCGGCGACCACTTCTGTGTCACTGCTCGACAGTGCCACAGGAAAATAACATACCCAACTGTAGTCGTTCTTGACTGTGTATTCTTTACCATTCCTAACTATGTAATACTTTGTAGACACCAGTCACCACAGATGGCTACCATGGTGTGCAGCATGTTAAAAGACATTACACATGTGTATACCTGGTTACAGGGTAGTCACACACACAAACACGCACACACTTGCCAGTATTGTGCATACACTTCTTGCCTATGTAAAGGTAACTAATACAGTGGTATGCAGTTGGGGTATGTGCCACAGAACACATACATTTACACTTACTCTGATTCCACTTCTGAGTTGGATGACATCACAGGACTGGTTACTTGCAGTGGGGAGGGGGGAAAAGAGTGGTTTAGCAATTGACAAGGATAAAGGCCAGTGCAAAAGGTGGTATCTCTTTGGAATGCAGCAAAACTCACTGCATGACAGGATGCAGACACAAATACACAACCACACACAGCCATTTGCTGACACACACACTGAGGTATTTGCTGACACACCCATACACACACAAACATACTTAGCCATTTGCTGACACACACACACACACACACACACACACACTTGCCAGTGGTGGGATCAGAACTCCTTCCTATCTACAGATCGCTATTACAGTACTATGCAGTTATGAGATGCGCAACAGAAATTACACATTCCAAGGCAGTCAGAATGCCCTTCTAAGATTGAGGACAACAACAGCTATACTGACAGTCACAATGTACATAGCTGTAAACCTGTGTGTTTAAAGTAGGTGTCCATTACAACCTGTATGCACAAACAAGACACATCATCTGCAGGTAGTACATAGGTAGGCCTGAGAGGTATAGTTGTAGCACAACAAGAACCTGAACTGGAGTATGCCCATCTGTGGAATGGACAATTACTATCACTATACAGGGTTACAGTGGTCATGCTCATACACATAGAATCACAGAACTTGTTTGGATGCATTGACTCCAATTACACAAGGTGACAGTGGGCATGCTCATACACTTAGTAGCACAGGGCCATTTGGGATGCACTATGACTACAACTACACAAGGTTATACTGGGCATGCTCGCACACTTAGTAACAAAGGGCTTGTTTGGATGCACTGACTCAAATTCCACAAGGTGGCAGTGGGTACACTCATACACTTAGTAGCACAGGGCTGTTTGGGATGCACTCCGATTCTAACCACAGAAGGCCACAGTGTGCATGCTCATACACTTACATGTACAGAACATGTTGTAATGGACTCCTATTGTAAACACACAGGTTTACAGCTATGTACATCTTACCTGTCAGTATATATGCACATCATACTGGTTTACTACCAGATACCGGTATGTGGCCCATAAATGATATATCTGTGTCTGTGCTGTGTGATACACATGCATACATGTACATGAAGTATTGACATATATATGTTAAGTATACACAATCATGCATGTGTGGACATGACAGAAAATAGGTTAACTAGGACACACAGGTGAATGCTACCTACAGCATGTGTCACACACCTTGCTGCTCTGAAAGGCATACATTGATAGCAGGTTGTGGACAGTGGCATTATACTTGGACAGTGGCATGTGCAAGCATAATGTGTGAGCCACATTGTGTAATGGTACTGAGGTGCAGGTGTCAAGATGACCCCTCCTGGCTGTGTTAGTAGTTGTCATCATTAGCAGGACTGCTAAACTACATATATAACTCACACTGGTTATATACACAATGTCTGCTGATGTCCGTCACCTTACATGTGGCATTTGCTACCAAGCACATTACTGCCACTCGCAGTGATGTCATGGTATGAGTGGCAACTGCTAGACCAAAACAATGAGCCAATGTCCTGTTGTTATTATGAGGTTGTCCAGTGTCTGTCATTCCAAGCTGTCATGACTGAACGACAAGCCTTTGACACAGAGCACATGCATCCATGCTTCAAGTGAGTGTGGAGAATACCTAGGTCATATTTACCCATATAGTCGCATTCCAAAGCAAATGTCCTACACACAGAAGTAACACCCTGACACCTACAAGACAATTGCATTGGATGCTTATGCTAACCAGTGCTAGATGTGTGGCTTTTGTAATCCATTTGCTCAATGTAGAACCTACAATGGGGAATACTGACATCTGTGCAGTGAGGAACACCTGGCTGTAAGCTCTATAGTGCACAATTGCACTACCACCATATAATATCAGATCCAGACATGTGGGCCATAACACAGGTATGGACCATTCCAGGTGGTGGTGTCCACATATTCATAAAGGCTACTCACATGTAAAGACCATTACGACATAACTCATCACAGAGGAGTCAGGTACAGGTGACAGTGGCAAACGCTGCATTCTAGGTTGTATCCTCATATACATCCACCACCTTGTTCCCAGACTACCAACACACATCCATATGTGGTATGACATAGCATGGTAGACCACCAGATAACCTTCGATTGGTGGACTGTACCTAGGCCTACATCAGCTGTGCAAAGTACCCATGTACAGACACAGCTGCATAATGTGTTATGCAATGCAATAATACTACTGTTTGTAACCAGCTCAGTTGTACACATACTAGGGTCCCTTGGATGTTGTCAGCATTAACACAGTCAACTGTTGCTGTATACCAGTAAACAACACCCTCATGGTTGGATATGACCTAACTGTACCTGCCCTGGATATGTACATCCCACACTAATACAACATAAATGACATTACCATTGCTATTGTTATCCTTTCTACATACAGGTGGATAAAGTCATTACACACATACACATGACAGATAGCATGCTAACAGTACATAAGGTTTGATATCTATGTTAACAGATGTAATATTCCCTCTCTGTTGGTCACCCATGACACCTATCATATCATACAACAACCCATGTGGCATGTATGTCATTAGACATGTCCACCTAATGCAATGCCTACAAACATACTCAAATAACAGGATCATAGGACCTACACAAGGCCTGTATTGACAGACTCATGGAAATCCAGCTCTGCTCTGGATGTTCCTGAGTAGTCACAGGTGATATATTTAAGATATGTACAGCCATGTGTGCCCACAGCTCCTACATATACCCCATGTCAACAATTGCAAGCCATGCATGCTGTGTGCTGTCTGGACATTAGCCTTAGTACCACAATAGCCAGTATGTGCTGGGGTGAGATGTTTACAAGCCACAGACCTCACACATGTTTGAATGAGTGCACTGCCTAGCTCTAGCAGAGCACATTGCTGGCACTCTTCCAGTAAACATGAGGTGTGTGTGGCAAACATGACGTGCTCACTTTTGACCATTACAGTGCCCTGGCTTCACCATGGCACTGTCAAGCAACAGTTTGTAGGAGCATGACATGGAATAATGTTGTGTGTGCCTTGCTGATATGTGCTGTTGTCATATATGTACACTTGGCTACTCGGTGAAGGTGATTGTGTCCTACCAGTACGTGAATACAACATCCGTTATGGTGTAATGCTTGGCTATGTTTCACACATGGCTTGGGGAAGGTGTGGAATGTATCCTCTTGACCTGCTAGTCCACTTACTGATGTAGACTGCATATGTGTACATGTATTGATGTTTGTTTAGATTCCATGCATGCAAATGCAAAAGACAAGAACAACTGGAATCCAAAAACGTACCACGGAGCCCTTGTACCAGCAACAACAAGTAGGTAGTCTTAACGAATTTATTTATCACAAACGTTTTTGCACAAAGGTGCAGCTTCCTCAGAGAACAAATTAACAATGAGGTAAAGTGTGCCTTTTATACAAAGCAAAAGGGAAATGACAACAGGATAAGGTGAAACTCATTGTAGTAATTGGTAAACAAGTAGAAGCCTTCACAAGAACAACTTGTTCCTCAAAGAGAAAATGCAAACATTAATTCATGTTAATAATAAGCATTTCAAAGTGTGGAATGTTACCAAAGAAATAAACATAAAATTTAAAATGACATATTTAAAATTCTTAAAATATGTGGAAGAAATCATAACATTAAAGTAAAAATTCAACATAATGCTATTTGAATGACTTTTTATGTTGAATTTTTACTTTAATGTTATGATTTCTTCCACATATTTTAAATTTTAAAATTCTTTTCCAGATGAAACACATATATTCTTGGTACCTTGTGTACCAAAATGACATTCTCCTTGTAAAGAGCATCATTAAATAAATAATGCCTCTCCCAAAAAGCCATTACACAATTGGCAAAACGCCACAAGGAGACCCCATGGCAATCCCCATTTTCTGTAGATAGATGGTTCCGTTAAATCAAAAAAGTTGTTAGTCAGTACTAACTCCAACAAGATTTCAATGGTGTTTATCTCACCGACAAAAGTGCTTACTCTATCTACAATAAAACAGTGTTGTGGTTCGCTGCCGAATTCCACTCTGTGCCTAAGCTTTACGGGTTGCCGAAGGTACATAAAGATCCCTGTAGCCCAGCCTTTAGGCCCATTGCTTCTGGTGCTTGTTGGCTAACCGTACATTATCAGTTTTCCTAAGGGATACAGACAATTTTTATGTGATTTGTATCAAACTTGTGGTACGGAAACTGGTCAAATGTTGTCCTTGTAACTTTAGATGCTGAATCGCTGTTCATATCTATCCCCAATGGGGTTGGTATTAGGATGGTCAAGGAATATCTTACACCGAAGCTATACATACAAGTATACAAATTGACCTAATATGCTATCTACTAGAAACCATACCGATAATAACATCTTTGTGTTTGAGGGGCCTATTGTAAACAAATGGTTGGGGTTACTATGGGTACCAGTTAAAGCGGTAACAGTTATGCTAATATTGTTACGGCCGAGTGGGGAGTACCATAATATAGTGAGTAAGCATGAGGAAGGCATTGTTTTTATCGACGCTTTGTCGATGATATCTTCCTCATTTGGGATCGTGGTAGGGATGATTTAAATGCATTTATTGAATGTCTGAATCAGAGTAGTGAATTTTGTGTTTTATTTGCAATATATCATCTGAAGCTATTGAGTATCTTGATGTTAAGATGGTGGTTGGGGTAGATGGAACCCTGACCACTAAACTATATCGCAAGGAGTGTTACGTCCATCTTTTCTTTATAGAACTAGTATACATCCTCAATATGTTTTTTCTAGTGTTGTTAAGGGACAAACTCTAAGTGTCTAGATTAACCTGTTGTGACTCTGATTTGGGTACTAGTATGGCAACATTGAGAACAGGAGCTGATGACTAGGGCTACAATGAGATGGAAGTCTCTAAGACTATTAGTCAAACTTCTTTGAATGAGAGGAAGGGTAGGGCTACACCTTACTACTCAGGTAATGTTCGTGTCACACGGCCACGAACTCACCGATCGAGTCAGGTACCTGTTGTTTTGTCGTATAGTACAGATTTAAAATTTATATATGAAATTTTAAATAGAAACTGGCACATTTTGCATACAGAAGAAAAGATAGATAAACTAGTGGGACTTCGACCAAGGGTGGTATATAAGAATAAGGACAACTTGAAACAATTGTTATGCTATCCTAGGTATAATTCATTGGAACAGGAAGGTCGGCTAGGGACTAAGAAGTGTAATGGCTGTAATTTCTGCCATTTTGTGGATGAGAGTGATAACTTTGTCCATCGTGACACACAGAGATGATGGTACTTGAGAATATCAGCTGACTGTAATACCAAGAACTTAGTCTATATAGCTCATTGTGCAGCCTGTTTCAAATTTTATGTAGGTAAAACCAATAGCAGGCTTCGAGAACATATTAGGGAACATGATTATTGCTTTAGAAGAAAAATGGATTATAGCGCCTTAGCTAAGCACACACTAGTTGCTGGTGATGAACATGTATTTTTGTTTCAAGTATTACAAGTTCTTGGTATTGGTACTAGGTTGGGTAATATATATGCACGCACAAATACAGCTGAAATGAAGTGGATCTTGAGATTAGGTGCTCATATGGGGTCTGGCTTAAATGATGCAGTATCTATTAAACCAGCTTTGAAAGAACATAAGCTCGCTAAGAAATGAGTTTAATTATGCATCTATTGTTTTAGAAATGTATGATATTATACATGTATGCTTTTGCTATAAAGTAATTTTTGTAGGTTTTACTGTTTTTAATATACTCCTAAGATAAGTTAAATTGGTTTAACAGGAAGTTACATAATGTGGTTTATTGTTTTTAGAATATGATTGGTTCTTTTGAATTTTAGAAGGGTATTTAATTGATGAATTGCTATGGTTTGTTGTCTGATGAAGCACCTGGAGTGTGAAAGCGCTTACTATACAATAAAGATTTTAGAAGAAAAGTGAACGTTTCAGTATTTCTGTCCGTGTTTCTGCACAGTCTATTATTCTTCTTGTGGTTGCTGTATTGTTAACTGTGCAGTGAATTACTGTTGGCTTCATTGGTTTTGCTGATATATATATATATATATATATATCCTTCTTCTTTCGGCATTTCCCAGTTAGGGGGTTGCCACAGCAGATCACCTGTCCACTAATGATTGGCAGTGGAGTTTTACAGTGTCGAGTTGCCAGCCCAGCGCCCAACCTTCCACAGAAGGTACACACACATGCACATATACCTAGGGACAATTTAGAGTGTCCAATCCACCTACAGCATGTCTTTGGGATGTGGGAGGAAACCGGAGCACTCTGGGGAAACCCACGCGACCACAGGGAGGACATGCAGACTCCACCCAGAAGACACCCCAGCCAAGGATCGAACTGGAGAACCTCTTGCTGTGAGGCGACAACACTAACCGATATATATATATATATATATATATATATATATATATATATATATATATATTGTTCACAGGCCATGCATATGGGGATGAGGGGTCCAATCAACAAACGCGTAACACATAGCATCAACCCACCCCACCCCACCACCAGCTAGGCCAGTGACACATACAGACACACAATAAAAGTAAACACACCACTGCTTCACAGACCACCAGCAGAATACTACCAGTGGGAGAGACCTGCCAGGTCTAATCTTGAAACAAAGACATCAATGTCCCTTGTGGGACACCCCAAAAATTACTGGTCATTGGAGTCAGTCCCTGTAATTATTCATCAAACCAGGCTATAGACGTACATGGACCAGTAGGTTGTGCAAGCCTGATAACCCATGGGTCGACACAACATACGACATGTGTCCCGACATGTGGAGAGTGGGCAGTGGTGTGTTTATACCCCACCTGCACCCACAGTAAGGATGAGTGCTGTAGAGGAGGGGCAGGTGGGGGAACTATGGGTATGCAATTATGGGCCTAGGCTTGCAGGTGTTGGCTGGCTCAGTCATATTAAGACTGTCCCGGGGATGTAAGCAATATTCCGAAATGGGCATAGCTTATGCCCATATCTCTCAACCCCTAAGAGGAAATCCACTGGACAGGACATAAACTGTTGGGGGAATAAATAGGGACCATACCTCTCAACTGTCCCTGATTTCCAGGGACGTCCCTGATTTTGACTCAAATTCTAACTCTGTCCTACTTAATCCCTCCTAAAACTAGTGACTTTTGGAGGAAAGGTGGTGAATTACACGTAATGAATAATGACAACAATTAAGAGTTATAAACTTCATTTACCTCAGAAAATGTGTATTCATTCATATGCTCTGAGTCTGTCAATGTGTCAAGTTAATAGCACTAATATTTTAAATGTGTCCCTGATTGTCCCTGATGTTGTCATGACTTGTCCCTGATTCAGTTAATATTTGTCCCCAATTGTTTGAGAGGTCGGATAGGGACAGAAAGCACATATTCTACGTACAACCTTAGAAAGATGATAGAATAATAGATATGCAATAGCATGACTCAGCTGAAGGATGTGGGTTCCAAAACCCAATTACTTGTTTGTATTAAGGAGTGTCAGTTCCCATGTATTAACCAGATGGGTGCAGATTGTAAGAGGAACACACCAATAATATGAATCAAACTCTGGACAGGCCACGGATTCCGTACAGTCAAATGGCATGCTGTCGCCTAATGGGCAGCCATTCCCGATACTATAGGTATGTAATCCAATGTAATAGGCATCACAAGGTAATATCATAGTCCTCACTCCCACCCAGGTGTGTGAGTGTCAGATGCAAACACCAAATGCAGTGCATTTGCAAGTGCGAGCAAGGCTGTAAGCCTGTTTGGTCGCTGGTATGCGAGTATCACACTGGTAAAGCAATGTAGAGGCTAACTGAGTGTAAGAAACTGTAACCGGAGGTTAGCATTGCTTAGCTCTGTGCAAACCCATGCATACGCGCTCAAAACTGCTTTAAAGTGCTTTAATCACTCCGCATCCAATGGCCTTGTTCTGCCCAGCAACAAAATAAACAGCCTCTACAAGGCTCAAAACCAGGACCCTACACACCACAGCCAATGTGATTTACCACTAAGCCATGGAGAATATACAGACATCAGATTTTATCACAAACATATCCAGCACAGTCATTCAACAGTGTAGGAAATGTATTCCATCATGAAGATGTATGTGTGTGTGTTTATGTCCAGATATAGATATATACATGTATATAGATATATCAAGAACATTCCATGTGACAACAAAGCATTAAAAAAGAATGAAAAGGGAAACACCAGCAACGCCTGTATTATGTAATGGTGTTGTCCTATCAAGACTCCCTCAGACAGACATGTGTCATTAATACACACAAACATTTGTACATTGGCCAAATACATCACTCTGTGCATTTTATTTACATTAACAGAACAGTTCCTGTCCAATCATTATGTGAGAGCAGTACTCTTGCAAGGTGCTGTATGCGACATCATCATCATGAAAAAGGTAAATGGTGTAACCATAGAGGGACCGGTAGTGTCGTGTGTACAATGGGGTCATCTGCATCATGCGTACCTGGAACCTTTAGGAGTCATGTGCATACCAGGATCGTGTGCATGAGAGACAGGAGTGAGGAAAACTGGAGTATGTTGTGATGCAAATTAAAAAGGGCATGTGTTAAATGGACAGCTATGTATGGGGAAAATGTTGTTCTAAGAACAGACTGGCCTTTTGTTTCTGTAAGGTGAGAGTGGGATGTGGGGGAAGGAGAGTAGGTATACTCATGGAGGCTAGATTGGTTAGGATGACAGACAAGACAGCATACATGGTCGGTATATGACACATGTGGAGGGATACACCTTAGACGGGGAGGGGTGTTCGACAGTCACAAGCCCATGAGCTCCCAGATGGAAACAGTGGGACGGAGATCCCCACCCATGGGACAGAGATCCCCACCCATGGGCAGCCACTACTGCACCAAAACATCCCCAAAGGTGGCTATACTGGGGGCTGTCTAGGAGGGGCAGGCTCACCCTCTAAATGTGACACTGCCCTTGAGCTGGCGTATCAGGCCACGAAACCCCTTACTGAACCCCCTACGCACCACGTCTGGGACTGTACGACAGTGGACAAGTTCCTGTCTGGACCTGCTCCCAGGGGGGACAAGCCCCATCCTCAGTGGCGGTTCCACCAGAAGGTGGTGCAGAGCCAACAGAGGTGGAGGTCCAAGGCTGGGCCCAAGATGTGCTGGTTCCAGTGCCATGGCCAGCTGAAGTGGAACAGGAGGTTCAGCTGGGACCTCCAATCCCATACAGTCTATAGTGTTGCAGTTTTAACACAGATATGGCTTAGTAATAGTCAACAGCATTCAGGATTACTTATAACAGCATGCATATATATGACCATCAACCCAACACAACAGATGGCATACATTTGCAGAGGAAGCACAACACATGCATATATACTGCATGACATCTGTACAAAGTGTAGAATACTTGTGACTGCAGCTATGAACAGTGGCCCATTATTGGCATGTCACTGTGAGAACCTCAGACAGTGACTGTCATACCACTGTTTCTTGTGACATATGTCAAATCAGGGATGCAATGGCAGTAACACTCATCATTATTACCATGTACTGACTGCAATCCTCACACTATGCTTCTGCAGTTCACAGATGTGTGTTCAGTGAGTAATACAAGAAACAAAAGGGTTCCACGCACTGACCAGTCCACAGATGGCCTTACAGATGGGAGTCCCCTCACAAACAGAGCACTGTCTTGTCAGTTTTAAAAAATGCAGAATAGCCATTACCTCACACAACTTGTTAAACTTGCAGTAGTCTCAATGAAGCATAGCTATACTTACATGCCGTAGTCATGTCTGGCACATCATCCTCCTGTCTTTAGATGATTTTCTCCTGTGTATGTTGTTTGAAGAATATCCAGATATCATCTGTGATGCTGTTTACCAAACACCAGATCCAGGTTACACTCACAGTGACTGTCATGGGCAAACACCAACATGATGTTCCTAGATATTGTACTGTATTTCCATGCAATTGGCTATGGGAACATCACCACAGTTGTTCCACATGCAATCAGCAAGAGGAGGACTGCAAAAGGTGCAGATGCCATCACCTGATCATGACCATCATTTACAAAACACAAGCAGCTGCTGAGAAGGTTTACAACTCCACATCCATCAGAAAGTGTGTGCGAGGGACACACAGAGGCAAAGTACATCAGAGAAGGTCTTGGAGACTAAAACCTAAGCATCGTCTGTCACACACCTACCAATACAGGGGTCCAAACCCCTGACTGACTAGCCATTACTATTACATGTGCATGCAGTTACTCCATGTGCCACATAGCTGACATGTTGGTGTGCTGTAAGAACATATATGTGTGTTGGTGAGTGACATCTGCAACAGAGATATAGTAGACATACATTAGGTGTAGCACACATGGCTGTCCACATGAACAGATGTCATTGTCAACACAACCACACTCTCTAAGGGACACAGACACATTGCCACACTTTGCCAGGCTCACAAATACACGTCCTAACTACTTAGTTTGCCACACTGCAGTAATGCACAGGTACTACATGTACCACAAGGGATATCCTGAGGTTCTATGGGCTAGGGCATGTGAACGCGTCTGACATCAGTCAGTATGCCAATGGGAGTTATAATGGGTGTGACTGTGGTTGGGAGCATCATACCCCACATGCAGACACAAGGTGCCAGTACTGTCATGCATGTGTGCATTGCTTCATGGGTGTGTAGTGGTTGGCTGTGCAAGATGGCTGTACAAGGCTGGGTGAGGGGTAATCCTTGGCATCACGCCACCCGACAGTGGTATGTGCAGTGTGGTTCAGGGGTGTAATGTCTGCAATGTCCCACACAGATGGGTATTGTATGAACTGTCCTGTCATCCTGGTTACCATTGTGTATGGCCATTGCTTTGCAATGCATGTCATGTCTGTGTTTGATAGTCCTTGACATGAACATTGCCTGGGATGTGCATGTCCCACAATAATGTACAGTGACATGTACAAGTGTACCTGGTTTGGCTGGCACATGTTGTGAAACCAGACTATTATCATCAGATATGCCAATACTGGCCTGGTGTGGCAGGACCTGCTAATAGACAGCAGGTTGACCCTGCACCTGCATTGATAGCATGATGCAGGTATTCCCTGGTGTCAGTGACATCTGTCCATACAGGGCATGTGTGTAAGGCATTGTATGGCCTTTGTGGATCACATTTGCTGGCACCACATATGTTGCAGGCATCCAGTGGGGAACATAGTGAAGGCACATTGTCCGCAATTATGTGCCAATTGTACTGCTGGACAGGGTACCATGGCCTCTGCAGCCCACTGCAATCACACCATCCCTACTATCTGTCATCAATGTGCAGGGTACTAGCAACATAGCGGGATATTCTAGGCAAGTGTGTTTGTGTATGACACATGGGTTCAGAATGTATTCTCGGTAATAGTAGGGTTGCATACTTTGTTCACCAGACCTTTTGCCAGATGTAGGGGTATGGCTTGCCAACACAGTCCCTTGGCTGATTGACATCTGTACTCCTCGTGAGGTGGACATTGTGACATATAATATGGACATCATATAGGAAAACTACAAAAACCGCTCTCCTACGTGTCCAGTGGTTAGACACTCACAGCCACCTCCACACAGGCTCTGACTGTCAAACACACACACAAACCTGTCATGTCTTGGAAAAGAATCCCTACCTAACTAGTTTATCACACTACAGCATTATGCAGTTACAGCACGCGCTAAGGAGATTACTGGTTTACAACAGTCCCAGAGGTGTATTTCTCGATGGGTGACAGCAGGATTGCCAAAGGTGAGTATGTGAATTGTAAAGAGTGTGCATTCTCTAAAAAGCGTTTCTTTCTCAGGCAGACAGACGCACACACACATAGTTGGCCTGTTTTGGAACAGAACCCCTACCTAACTAGTTTCTCAAACTACAGTATTACGCAGTTACAGCACGCGCTACAGAGATTACTGGGTTACGGTAGTCCCAGAGGTGTATTTCCAGGTGGGTGACATCAGCAGGATTGCCAAAGGTGAGTATGTGAATTGTAAAGAGTGTGCATACTCTATAAAGCATTGTTTCTTATGTACACGCACGCACACACAGC
This sequence comes from Protopterus annectens, assembly GCF_019279795.1. Taxonomy (NCBI): domain Eukaryota; kingdom Metazoa; phylum Chordata; order Ceratodontiformes; family Protopteridae; genus Protopterus; species Protopterus annectens. The sequence continues at coordinate 657,473,958 of NC_056731.1, forward strand.
TGGCTTGTCTGGGATTAGAACACCTACCAAACTAGCTTATCACACTACAGCATTACGCAGTTACAGCACACACCATGGAGATTACTCAGTTACAGCAGTCCCAGAGATGTGTTTGTAGGTGGGTGACATCAGCAGGATTGCCAAAGAAGGGAATTTCAAGTATACTGCGAGTTGTACATGTCTGTTACCTGCATCTACATGCTGCTTACTGTCACGAAAACACATTTACACCCGCTTACAACTGCCTTATTCAGTCCTAAATGACAGTATCAACAAGGCTTACAGGTCTTGAACCCTGGAACCATGAACACTGAGGTCACTGGACTTACCACTAAGCCATCTAGGCTGCATACATGCTTCATGGATTTTATAATGCACATCTTACTACAGGTATTCCACAGTACTGAAAACAAATGGGACAGTCCCTTTGTGTACATATGTACAGTACCCATGAATGTACTGTACTCTGTGAAACAACAAAGACAAGTCTACATCCGTACAACTGTCATAACTACATATAAATATATATATATATATATATATATATATATATATATATATATATATATATATATATATATATGCACCTAGGAGATGTGTACACACACACACACATATATATATATATATATATATATATATATATATATATATATATATATGCACAGACACAGCTATAGCTATATGTATATATATATATATATATATATATATATATATATATATATATATATACATGTCTGAACACCCTTTGTGCCACAGAAAAAGAACTGACGTGTACACAAAACAGAGGCATCTCTTGTTTTATAACATTTAAATCTTTATCAGTTCACCAGAGAAGGAATGGTTGTTGTTTATGTGGAGTTTGGGGTGGGGAATGATGGCTAATGTAATCTACCCCAGGGATTGTGGAGTTTGGGTGGGGGAATGATGGGTATGGACTTACACCCTGGCGACCACTTCTGTGTCACTGCTCGACAGTGCCACAGGAAAATAACATACCCAACTGTAGTCGTTCTTGACTGTGTATTCTTTACCATTCCTAACTATGTAATACTTTGTAGACACCAGTCACCACAGATGGCTACCATGGTGTGCAGCATGTTAAAAGACATTACACATAAGTATACCTGGTTACAGGGTAGTCACGCACACAAACACACACACACTTACCAGTATTGTGCATATACTTCTTGCCTATGTAAAGGTAACTAATACAATGGTATGCAGTTGGGGTATGTGCCACAGAACACATACATTTACACTTACTCTGATTCCACTTCTGAGTTGGATGACATCACAGGACTGGTTACTTGCAGTGGGGAGGGGGGAAAACAGTGGTTTAGCAATTGACAAGGATAAAGGCCAGTGCAAAAGGTGGTATCTCTTTGGAATGCAGCAAAACTCACTGCATGACAGGATGCAGACACAAATACACAACCACACACAGCCATTTGCTGACACATACACTGAGGTATTTGCTGACACACCCATACACACATACAAACATACTTAGCCATTTGCTGACACACACACACACACTTGCCAGTGGTGGGATCAGAACTCCTTCCTATCTACAGATCGCTATTACAGTACTATGCAGTTATGAGATGCGCCACAGAAATTACACATTCCAAGGCAGTCAGAATGCCCTTCTAAGATTGAGGACAACAGGTATACTGACAGTCACAATGTACATAGCTGTAAACCTGTGTGTTTAAAGTAGGTGTCCATTACAACCTGTATGCACAAACAAGACACATCATCTGCAGGTAGTACATAGGTAGGCCTGAGAGGTATAGTTGTAGCACAACAAGAACCTGAACTGGAGTATGCCCATCTGTGGAATGGACAATTACTATCACTGTACAGGGTTACAGTGGTCATGCTCATACACATAGAATCACAGAACTTGTTTGGATGCATTGACTCCAATTACACAAGGTGACAGTGGGCATGCTCATACACTTAGTAGCACAGGGCCATTTGGGATGCACTATGACTACATCTACACAAGGTTATACTGGGCATGCTCACACACTTAGTAACAAAGGGCTTGTTTGGATGCACTGACTCAAATTCCACAAGGTGGCAGTGGGTACACTCATACACTTAGTAGCACAGGGCTGTTTGGGATGCACTCCGATTCTAACCACAGAAGGCCACAGTGTGCATGCTCATACACTTACATGTACAGAACATGTTGTAATGGACTCCTATTGTAAACACACAGGTTTACAGCTATGTACATCTTTCCTGTCAGTATATATGCACATCATACTAGTTTACTACCAGATACCAGTATGTGGCCCATAAATGATATATCTGTGTCTGTGCTGTGTGATACACATGCATACATGTACATGAAGTATTGACATATATATGTTAAGTATACACAATCATGCATGTGTGGACATGACAGAAAATAGGTTAACTAGGACACACAGGTGAATGCTACCTACAGCATGTGTCACACACCTTGCTGCTCTGAAAGGCATACATTGATAGCAGGTTGTGGACAGTGGCATTATACTTGGACAGTGGCATGTGCAAGCATAATGTGTGAGCCACATTGTGTAATGGTACTGAGGTGCAGGTGTCAAGATGACCCCTCCTGGCTGTGTTAGTAGTTGTCATCATTAGCAGGACTGCTAAACTACATATATCTCACATTGTTTATATACACAATGTGTGCTGCTGTCCGTCACCTTACATGTGGCATTTGCTACCAAGCACATTACTGCCACTCGCAGTGATGTCATGGTATGAGTGGAAACTGCTAGACCAAAACAATGAGCCAATGTCCTGTTGTTATTATGAGGTTGTCCAGTGTCTGTCATTCCGAGCTGTCATGACTGAACGACAAGCCTTCGACACAGAGCACATGCATCCATGCTTCAAGTGAGTGTGGAGAATACCTAGGTCATATTTACCCATATAGTCACATTCCAAAGCAAATGTCCTACACACAGAAGTAACACCCTGACACCTACAAGACAATTGCATTGGATGCTTATGCTAACCAGTGCTAGATGTGTGGCTTTTGTAATCCATTTGCTCAATGTAGAACCTACAATGGGGAATACTGACATCTGTGCAGTGAGGAACACCTGGCTGTAAGCTCTATAGTGCACAATTGCACTACCACCATATAATATCAGATCCAGACATGTGGGCCATAACACAGGTATGGACCATTCCAGGTGGTGGTGTCCACATATTCATAAAGGCTGCTCACATATAAAGACCATTACGACATAACTCATCACAGATGAGTCAGGTACAGGTGACAGTGGCAAACGCTGCATTCTAGGTTGTATCCTCATATACATCCACCACCTTGTTCCCAGACTACCAACACACATTCATATGTGGTATGACATAGCATGGTAGACCACCAGATAACCTTTGATTGGTGGACTGTACCTAGGCCTACATCAGCTGTGCAAAGTACCCATGTACAGACACAGCTGCATAATGTGTTATGCAATGCAATAATACTACTGTTTGTAACCAGCTCAGTTGTACACATACCAGGGTCCCTTGGATGTTGTCAGCATTAACACAGTCAACTGTTGCTGTATACCAGTAAACAACACCTTCATGGTTGGATATGACCTAACTGTACCTGCCCTGGATATGTACATCCCACACTAATACATCATAAATGACATTACCATTGCTTTTGTTATCCTTTCTACATACAGGTGGATAAAGTCATTACACACATACACATGGCAGATAGTATGCTAACAGTACATAAGGTTTGATATCTATGTTAACAGATGTAATATTCCCTCTCTATTGGTCACCCATGACACCTATCATATCATACAACAACCCATGTGGCATGTATGTCATTAGACATGTCCACCTAATGCAATGCCTACAAACATACTCAAATAACAGGATCATAGGACCTACACAAGGCCTGTATTGACAGACTCATGGAAATCCAGCTCTGCTCTGTATGTTCCTGAGTAGTGACAGGTGATATATTTAAGACATGTACAGCCATGTGTGCCCACAGCTCCTACATATACCCCATGTCAACAATTGCAAGCCATGCATGCTGTGTGCTGTCTGGACATTAGCCTTAGTACCACAATAGCCAGTACATGCTGGGTGAGATGTTTATAAGCCACAGACCTCACACATGCTTGAATGAGTGCACTGCCTAGCTCTAGCAGAGCACATTGCTGGCACTCTTCCAGTAAACATGAGGTGTGTGTGGCAAACATGATGTGCTCACTTTTGACCATTACAGTGCCCTGGCTTCACCATGGCACTGTCAAGCAACAGTTTGTAGGAGCATGACATGGAATAATGCTGTGTGTGTCTTGCTGATATGTGCTGTTGGCATATATGTACACTTGGCTACTCGGTGAAGGTTGTTGTGTCCTACCAGTACGTGAATACAACATCCGTTATGGTGTAATGCTTGGCTATGTTTCACACATGGCTTGAGGAAGGTGTGGAATGTATCCTCTTGACCTGCTAGTCCACTTACTGATGTAGACTGCATATGTGTACATGTACTGATGTTTGTTTAGATTCCATGCCTGTGCAGTGTCTGATGTTTGAAGGTGACTGTTGTCTTAGTACATCATGCTGTTGCAATACAGCCTCAACATTGCCAACTGTATATGGTGATATGCTCAAAGTACAGTAAGCTGTACATGAGGTATGGACAGATGTTTGGGCATGACTACTAAGTGGTGGGGCTATTTTGCAGATGAATGATTACTGAGGACAACTCACTGGTGTGTTATAATCATTCCTACAATAACCTATGTAACTGCTAAGGTCTGGTTTTGTTAATTGAAGTGGAAGACAGACAATGTAGAATGCAGTAAGTGTGACACTGAAGGTAAACCTCTTGACACCTGTAACAGTAATACCTCCCCTGTGCATATATTGTGCATATATCAGCACAGTTGTCAAAGGAAAGAGTCAGTACACTTTGTAGCGAATGCGATAGTGCTGTACTTTTGTAATACCTATCATGAGATAGGCAGGTGTTTGATTCACAGTACTGGAACGTGTGGGTGTGTGTGTATCCATATATGTCACATATGGTTGGGAATATATCCCACATGTTTTTCACTCTCCTGAACACTGTTGTTGACATCAGTACAGAGTGAAGTGTAGAAAGAAAGGCATAGGCAGGTGGTTGAATGAGATACATGTCAGGTGTCTGTATGTGTGTGACATAGGTGTATATCTTTGTGAATGCCACAGTGTGTGTGTGTGTGTGTGTGTGTGTGTGTGTGTGTGTGTGTGTGTGTGTGTGTGTGTGTGTGTGTGTGTGTGTATGGCTGTCCATGTGTATGACTGTCCGGTCCCTGGAGTGAGGCTGTATTTTACCATAGTGAAATGTTAATCCCCCCTCCCACCATCCACTCAATGCAATCTAGTATCCCTATTGATATCATCAATCTTAGATGGGCATTCTAACCACCTGTTAACATGTACACCCTGGGGTGTGACATGTTGTTACATAGCCTACTGATGAACCCCCCTTCCCACATACACTCACTGCACTGTAGTATCCCTGTCAATGTCCTTGATCTTAGGCCATTCCGACTACCTGTACATGTGTAATCTCTGTGGCACATCTTGTAATTGTGTAGTACTATAATGATGATTTGCACATAGACAGGGGTTCTCATCTGAACACTGGCAACTGTGTGTGTGTGTCAGAGTGTGTGTTACTGTGTTTGTGAATCCCTGAGTGTGTGGGTTTGTCTGTGTTTGCATCCTGTCATGGCAACGGGTATTAAACCACTATATCCATTGGCCTTTACTCTTGTCATCCGCTATACAACTCTTTTACCTCCTCCTCACTCCAGGTAACTATACCTGTGATCTCACCCACTATAGATGTGATGGCTCTGAATGCAGTAGCTTACTATACAGCTATCATGCTCTTGGATCATTAGAACAGTAAACATAATTGAAACTTGGGGGATTATAACTGTGATGTGGAAGCTACAAAGTGCATGCAGGTATTGTCATACAGACCTGTAAGTAGTCAACATGTACATAAGGGACACTAACCGCAAACACTGACATCCCCTGGTACATGCAACTATACCTGAAAGAGGAAGGCAGAACATCAAGATCAACATGCTTTTAGTGTTGTTACACATGATCCATACTGTCAAACGTACAAAATGCATTCTAAAACTGTAATACATGGAATGTCTGCTGCCTATCAACACTACTCAACAATATTAATTTACAATTGTCTACCTAGTATGTCCACCTGTGCATTAGACCATATGATGGTGTGAATGACAGGGTTGGGGCACAGGCATCATCATATGCACAGGGTGATAATGTTTGTCAGAGGCTTAGGCTGCACCATTGGATGACATCATGTGTGTGTTAGGGCCTGTGATATCATTGAGAGTGTATGGATGTTATGTGTGTGTGTGTGTGTGTGTGTGTGTGTGTGTGTGTGTGTGTGTGTGTGTGTGTGTGTGTGTGTGTGTGTGTGTTGAGGTGCCCTACATTTCTTTCTGGTGTGTGTATGCATGCACACAGGTCTAGCATGTTACTGGCCAACACAGGGGTATTACTGACAGCTGCAGACTGTACAAGGCAGGTTTCGCAGTTCACAGTGTCCGGCCACAGCCATGTGACCTGTGCTTGCCAGGGGTAGCACGGGCACTACCAGGCAGAGGTCCAGATTGGGTACTGTCTGATGACACATGTCCACTGGAATCATGCCGCTGTTGGGACCATCCAGGACCATGTGCACGTGGCCTGCTGTGCTCTGGTGTGGACTGCACAGCACCGGTTGCACTGCTGCTGCTACCGCTACCATGGGAGCGGGCATGTGTAGTAGCATGTTCACGTAGACCTTCAACAGATGATGTAGCTGACCTACGTCCATGTGCCCGATGCCTCACTCCCACCAGATGTTCCAGCACAGACATTCCATGCTCGAGGATTGACATGCCATGGTCAAGGACTTCCACCATGTCACCCAATCATCTGTCCAAAACATCTGCAAGATGATGGTGAGCATTTGCAATTGCCTGGATGTTGTCAGTTAATGAATGGACAGCAGACCTCTGAAGTCTCAGACCTTTTCTGTTGTGCCATTCAGCACGTGCCTGTGACTCCATTACAGCCCAAAACATGTGTCTGGTGACTCCAGCAGATGTGCTTTGTCTTGCAGGGGCATGTTGGCCAGTGGTCCTCCTACGAGCAGCACTGGGCATATGCCTGTGTGGGAAATCACCAGTCAGTTGACTGGGATCATGGTGTGCAGGCACACCTTCCATAGTCTCCACACTTCCCTGTTCCATGCTACCACCCACCAACTGTCCTTCCTCTATGGCCAGTGATGATGGGGTATGTGTAAGCAGAGGAACTGTGTGCGAGGATGAGTGGGATACAGGTGGAATAGCAACCAATAGCACAGAATCAGCCCCTGACAACCCTGCCTGTGCCTCAATCATACTTTCATCATCACTGCTAGAGTCTGTGGGGACACTAACATCAGGTCGACCACAGGAGGGCAATGCATCTACATCAATACCTGTGAGGGGAAGACAAGAACTGTACATTACAAGTTATACCACACAGACACACACAGACACATGCTATGGCACCCAACGGCATGCAGCATGCAGGTGATATGGCAGATGGCATTCAGTTTAGACAATTATAGTGGTAGTTATCATACATCCCTGAGTTGCACACAACAGCATGCATGTGTTATAGCATACGGCATGCACCTTACACAATTATAGTGGTGGTTAGCATACATACCTGCATTGCACCATTTGTATCAGTAGCTTATGCGCCATACCTGCAATACAATGCATGCACTATGCACCATTGCACAGCACTGCCATGGTGTGTGCAACATACACCACATGTTAACAGACCATCGTTGACCTTTGTATATCTGCCACTGATGCTTTGTGTTGGCCACTGTCCCTATGTGTGAGGAAATGAGCAGAAGGGTATGTCGACTGATTGCTATGTTTGCCTGAGCCCTAGCTTACATATCTCCCCCAAAACAGTGCATGTCTGTTCAACATTATTCCACCTAGCCCTGAGCTGAGTCTACAGACATTGTGCATGTGGCTGTACACACATGTTTGACATGGCTATCCCTACTGTAATGGTGCCACAGACCAGCACAGGTTTACAGTACACCGGCCTGATGTGTGGCGTATGACCTTGCCAGTCAAATGTAGTATGACATGTCTTCTGCTGACGTGTTGAATGACATGCATACATGTGTAACACAATGGTGTCCTTTCAAATCTACAGAATGGTAATGGTGTCCCAATGCAGCGACGTGTTATACTAATACGGGCCTTCAGCTGACGCAGTGTGTTTTGACCGCCATACAAATATGCAGTGACATACTGCACATTAAGCTGATGTGCATAGCCATTGCAGGGCATCATGTGGCTTCGCTATTGCTATACAGTGTGAGTTACTGACACAGTTCATAGCCATGACTGTGTTCACATACAATACATATCTAATGTGGAATGTGACCCACGTCACTGAGATGTATACACACTAAACCCTAATGTGGAATGTGTGACACAGGTCACAGAAGGGAATACGGATGACACCCCTGCACATCTGCAATCATATTACTGATGCCTGGCAACTATGCCCAGACATGGCTAACTTAGCAGTACTCTATGTCCCACATGTCATCTGTGTACCTCACAGACATGAGGAGCAGGCATGACAGTGATGTCTGACACCAGCAAGGTGAATGTACTATATCTGTGGCCTGATGTGGTTGTATGTGTATTTTGTGCAACACATGTATGTATTTGGATACTGTATAGGTGAATGCTTTCATGTCATGACACACTCAAGATGTTCAAGACATGTTATGTGGTGGTTTCATGTTATGCCTACACAAGCTGTGCACAGGCCTGTATGGTGTTTAGTGTTTCACATCTGCAATATCACCATTACACAAAGGCCATAGTTGTATTGTGTCGAGCCAATGTACAACAGGGTGGACACATATGTATATGTACTTCTACTGTGTATGTTGCTTCATGTCTCTGGCCATCCTCCATGGCCATGTGTACACATGTTCTGTCCAATGGTTGTGATGGCCATCTATTTCACATCAGTGTTATCCCATATGACATACACTCATAGATGTCATATGCTCCACTGAGGACAGGGTTATGCAGACAAAGGGTGGTATGTATGGGATGCGAGATATGTTTTGCAGGATAGTCGAGCAGTGTTGCAGTCAGCCCACTACATGTCATGGACATGTCAGATAGCACATGACATTGTATGACATTCATAGCAAGGGTATAATCCACAAGGGTGTATCCTGTGGGCTGGTCATACTCCAGCTCCAACACATTTAGAGTGTGTGCACACATATGCTCTCTGTACAGTACTATTTGTATTCCCAACATGTGTAATGCTGATATGTAGTACCTGTCCCTACAGTGAAACACACCTCCACCATTGTATTCACAGTTGTCCACACATCTGGCAATGACAGTTTGGAAGGTTTATTGTAGGTGTTTCATATAGTCTTCAATTGTTTCACATGGGTAACCACTGTGATGCATTGCAGGTCTGACCAGTGTCTATTAAAAGGACCACCATAAATTATGTGTACGTGTGTTATGGCAGATAGCATGCAATTAATAAGATCTGTGCATTATCAAGCCTGGTAAATAATAACAATCTCACCTGACACAGGCTGCTGTCACTGCAAAATGCCAGAGGTACCTAAACAGGAGTGTCACAGCAGTAATATCATTATCCACACCAGTGTGATAGCTACAGGGTGCAATGTCCATGTTAGCACATAAGCCAGTACAATACACTATACTATGCAGTATGCACATCTGTGCATACATAGAGTAGCAGACTATAGTATGTGGCATGTGTGCATACTGCTTATGATGTTACGTTACATTGCATATTGTACAGTAACACATGTAACTATGTGAAATATAGTTGTGTTATATGTGCAATGCTGACTTACCAGGCAACTCCAGGCTCAGTGGTTGAGAGACACCCACCTCCACAATACCAGCTAAAGCTTGTGGATGGAGGTCTGCAGGTGTCCCCAGGTTGGCCAGTAGCTCCTCAGTACATGTGAGTGGGGGCTGGGTGAGTGGCCCCCCACCTGCCGCACCTTGTTCCCTGGCGATTTCATTAGTATGCTGTTTTGCCCATCTTATGAGGTTGGTGAAGTGTCGGCACACCTGCTGATAGGTGCGACTGTGACCATCAACATCATTTACCCTCATGCGGAGTTCCTCCCACAGGGCATCCCACTGCTGTGCATCCTGTGGCACATGGCTGAAGAGTGTTGAATGGTTGTCGAGGAGGTATGGGATGGACCTCATCCTCCAACCGGGTGTATGCTGGCAGCCTACTACGTGGCATACCTGGAAGACATAATGATGGAGACAGGTCACAGTAACTCACAGAAAAGTAGTGAAGTACAGCTGAACATACATGTGTATCACATTTATTAAGATTACAACTAAGTCTTGCAAATCTACATGACACTAACACCACTGACAAGTTTAAGTCACACATATTTGACATTTACTGGTGATGTGATGTTATCACCATATATATGTGTGTCATGTGATGATATTGCTAATACTCCATGTGGATGTTGTCTTGACGTGGGCATGTCTGATTGCCTGTACTGGTGTCTTTAGCTATCAGCACATGCCTGGATGTGTTCACATTAATGCAATTGACCTTAATGCTGAGTATATGTCACATATATAGTCATACATAGCCTTTAGGGATGTGACCTGTGACCCTGCAGACTTACTCACAGAATGTTTTACATGTATGTGTTTTGCCATATACATCTACATGGCACTGTACAGCTGTGTAGCATCCTGCCATTAATTTCGTATGTTGCACATGTGAAACACATGGGACAATAGCTAGCCTGATGGTTTTTGCAGGGTTGGATATCAACTATAGCATGTATGGTCATAGTGAACTAGTAAGTTATATGCCCTGGGCCATTTATTAGCCTAGGCAGACAGGTTACCTAGCTGTAGGCAACAGACAGGTAAGTTTCAGTGGCCAGTTCAAGCAGTGTCACAGAACTGATACACAGGGTTACTGATATATTTGGCATGCGACCATCACACCATGTCACAGAGAGGGGTGATTTGCAGCTTCACTGGACAGGGATCCATAGTATGGCAAGAGTATGTAAAGTGTATGGGACAGGGATCTGTCAGGCATGTTGTGATCCTTGTACTAGAAAGGTGGATGTCCATGAAGTATGTGTTTATTTATGATCAGGATGTGTTAAGTGTAGCATGTCCAACATCTCTGGGTTGGACATGTTTTTGTTCAGGGTAGGCTGCATGCTACATAGTGGAGCTAGGGATTGGGAAGGGCAGTGTAGGCCATCTACTCATGGGCAATAACACTTAAAGGAAATATGTGGTCTATTATGGGTCACATGAGTGTTGAGTATGGCTGAACAATTATCTCTATATTCATGGATGGCACCCTGTCTTGATTAGGGGTGCCACATATGACTACCTGACTGGTGTGGTGAAGTAACTATCAAAGGAAAGACTACTGTCCAGCTGCATCCCATGCACACACAGTTGCCATTACACTGACCACTGCAAAGGTGGTAGTTCATGGGTACAGTGTTTTTAACATAGGGGATGACAATGCAATACTTAGCTGTCAGATTGTGGCCATACGTCACACACCACACATCTGACACACAAAGGCCCTTCTGTATGTTGAACGCAGCACAAATTGAGTCAACTATTCCTCCTAGTTCATAGCCATTTGCAAACATCAATAGCCAGATGCCTTCTGTGTTAGTCTGTGTGGTATAGATAACAAAGAGGGGAAGTACCAGGAATGAACCCTATATTACTGTGGCTGGCACTGTTTGATGTGCAAATATTATACCTTCTGTAGTGTTGGTTCTGCCAGCACTCCATTTGCCAACCTCTCCTGTGACATAGGAATATGCACCTAGTTTACTGAGTGTAGCTGGAACACAGTATGGGTGATGCTGTCCTAAGACCTGGCAAGGTCATGATATGATGTGTGAATCAACCTTACTGC
>NC_056731.1:657491059-657626059 GCF_019279795.1 Protopterus annectens
CTATAGGAGAGATGAGAAACAAGCACAATTGGGAAATATGCATGCAACGATACCATACCAGCTTATGTGTTAGCCTTAGGCATTGGAATACTGGCCAAGGCTATTGCCATCCCCATGGTGCCTTTTTAAGGAGAATCTCAAAGGTGAATACCAGCTCCGTAAGCAGCACATTAGCAGAATCAATGAGGGTTATGCTACTCAACACCAGTGGTTGTGATCACAACATGCATGCACTCACAGCACTCCTTAGGATGAACAACATCAACATCTGTGCAGTAACTGAGACCTGTCTTAGGCTCCTGAGAGCACATCAGCACTACCAGACTACAACCCATACCACACATTTCAGCCACAGAACATGAACTGACACAGACATGGAGCGGGTGTATCCATATTCATTAGGGATACCTACACCTCCAGGTTAGTGGAGCAGCATGATACCTCTGAGATCATCCATGCGCAGCTAACATCAGCCACAACTGCAATGTAAACTGTGACCTGCTACAAATCACCCTCCATGACCCAGGATCACCACTCCACCTACCTGGAGACAGTGGAAACATGACAGTCCTAGCACACACTTTGGCATTGGTCGATGTTAACTACCCTACCATTAACTGGGAAACTTACTCAAGTACTCACTTCCAGGCCCAGCGCTTCCTGGAATTTATCACCTCACATCAGGTGGTAACCTCCCCAATAAGGGGTGGAAACATACTAGAAGTAGTCATCACCAACATGGGCAACAGGTGCACCACAGCAGAGGTTAACCGGTCACTGGTTAGATCTGACCATGAACTATTCACTGTTTCCACACCCAAACATCTCCCCCACCATGGAAACCACAGTGTATACCTTTCCTACAGCTAAATTCACACAACTAGTGACAGGGGTGGGGGGTTTTGCAGCCCCCACACTAAGGGGTAACACTGCTGAATATACAGACAGATTTACAAATGCAATCTATAAGCACCTACATGGATGTATGGATCGTGCCATCACTGGTAAACCAAGAATCACTCCTCCTAGACAAGGACACCAGTCTGGTGGACCCCTGCAATAAACAGGCTATACTACAGAAGTAGGACAGTGTTCCAGACAAACAGCAAATCCCATGAAGGGCAGACATCCGTGACCACTATTAGTGTGGTACGTAGGTCCCTCATGACATCATCCAAGGCTAACATCAGCAGGAAAATACACAAGGATTCAAAAGATAACCACAAAGCCTTCTTTGGCTATGTAAAGGATCTAAGTGGTGACACACAGATTTGCACTGTGCCGGTGAAATATAGCACAAAATATGCTGACCCTACTGATATTGCCAACATCCTTGCAGATACATTCAATGCACACTTCACCCCCTAAAGAGCCCACAACACTACCCAAAAGGTACAGTATCCCACACATCAGAGACACACAGGTGGAAATGGCCCTCTCTAACAGCAGAACACAGCATCAGTGGAGGCAGATGTTGTCGCAGACTGCATCTTGTAAACTGTACAAGAAAACCTGACCCCCCCCCCCACCTAATTAAGCTTTTCAACCTCAACCTCTCCACAGGCTACATGCCCATACAATGGTGCGTGGAAACAGTTATTCCACTCCATCAAGGTGGAATCACAACTGACCATGGTAACTACCACCCCATAAGCCTGACTATCCTGGTCTGCAATGGTATGCATCGCATCCTCATGGCACTCATTAACAAAGACATTGGTAACCTCCAAACATGTGACCCAACCCAGGTCAGCTTGGTTGAGTGCAGTTCATGCCTACTGAACCTGTTTGACATCTTACATACAGTCACCAAGACATTAGATGACGAGAGGTGGTTCACACATACTACCTGGACCTCGCCAAGGTTTTTACACCATGCCCCACTCAGGTATTATTGATAAACACACCAGCCTGTACATACACCCATACATCACAGGCTGGGTTGCCAAAGGGCTTACACACAGAACCCACATGGTACAACTAGCAGTCTCCAGGTCCAACTCTTGACCAGTAATGGCTGGTGTCCTACAGGACTCAGTCCTGGAAGCCCTACTGTTTGGCATACACTTCTCAGAGGTACAGGCAAACACAGGTGGACAATGGCAGACCATGTTTGGCAATGACTGTGCACTGGGAGCCATGATTGATAGTCCAGCTGACACAGACATCCCTCAAGGGGCCACACAGAGACCGACACAGGGTGTCAAAGTCATGGCCTCCAGCCAAGTGCCACTAACTGCATGGTCATTCCACTGTAGAATATTAAGCACCCACATATTAACACATAAGTGGCAGCCACTTTAATATGGACGAGGTTATGGGATATCTGGGGACTAAGGTAGATAGTGATCTCCCCTTTGACAATCATATCTCCAATGTAGTTAGGACATCCTTCTATGTAGGCCATCTGATTACTAAAGGGTTCCCACCTAGACATACTGGGGTTATAGTGCCCCTTTACTCATCACTCATCAGTCCCATCATAGGGTATAATAACCCATTTGGGATGTACCTCAGAAGACACTTCCAACAGCTTGAACATCCACAAATGTACCTCACCAAGGGGATTACTGGCCTCAAACATATGCCCTATGCAGCCAGACTGAATAAACTCCTGCTTTACTCAGTGGCATCTCATTTACCCAGAGATGATCTCTGCTGGCCAACACAGCCATGTCGAACTCAGGCTTAATGGATATGCTCCACTAATGGGAATCCATGTCACAGTGAGCCACACACTGTAGTGAGCTGAACCTTGCCACAACAATAACTGGAAGATGCTGGAGGGACGGATTCCTGTCACAGATACTCCCAATACTTTGGAACAACATCCCTAAATACATTATACATAGCCCCTCACTAACACTCTGCAAGAGAAACCTTGAAGAGTGGATGGGGAACAGTAGATGCACTCCAGGGATCCCGCCATTGGCTCTGCTCCACAGAGGGACAGTTAATGAATCAATGGGGTGGCAAAAGCTGACACATTTTGGCTAGGCTTATGAATGGCCTCTGGCAGTTGGCCAAGTACCTAACTATGAACCTATACATACAGTATTAGCACATGCTGATAGCTTAATTTACTGTTCAGGTGTTGACTTACCTTGTGCCAATGGCAGTTGTTTGTGCAATAGTTGAGGGTTGCCTATGTTGGATGCACATAGTAGACTGCCTATACATGACAATTTACAGGTAGTCTTGTGTGTGAGCCATCCATTTTTACTGTGTGTGCAGGTGGAGAAAGGTGCCAGTCCCAAGGTGCCTACACTGTCACTGTGTGTGCTATACGTTCCCTCCTTGCCAAGGCATGGGCATACTGGGCACTCCTCCATCTGCCTACTGGGGCTGGCTCAGGGTGTTCATGGTGTGAGTACCTCTGTGCCTGTGGGGCCCTTGGCAATGATGGTGGGCTGTGAGGGCCTCCACCATTCTGTCCCTACTGCAGCTGTTTTCACAGGATCACATTGTGTAGCATGGCACATACTATGAAAATGTGGGGACACATGCCTGGAGAATACTGCAAGGCTCCACCAGATATGTCCAAGCAATGGAACCATGATTTCAGCATCCCAAACACATGCTCTATGACAATTCTGGTTTGTGTGTGTGCCTCATTATGGCATTCCTGCATGGGTGTGCATGAATTTCTGATGGGAGTCATCATCCACAGCTCCAGTGCATAGCCAGCATCACCCACCAGGTAGCCATTTGGGATGTCCCCCATAGCAAATAACTGATACAGCTGTGAGGCATGCCAGATGTGGGAGTCGTGATAGCTTCCATGGCTGCCAGCATACACAACCATGATAATGCCCTGGGCATTGCACATGACCTGGCAGTTGATGGAGGGGTATTCCTTGTGGTTTATCTAGTGCCTGCCCTGCTCGCCAGGTGGTGACTTGATGTGTATGTGCATGCAGTTTATTGCACCCAGTATCTCCAGGTATGCTGCCTCACAGTGGAAGAGATGCATATTGTTGGCCAACTCCTCCTGCATTCGGGGGACGTTTATGTACTCATTGGCATATGTTAACATGGCATCCAGGAAATGGTATAGTACCCTGGATGCTGAGGCCTGTGAGATCCCCATGATATCCACAGCTGGTCTTTGAAAGGTACATGTAGCTAGTATTCTCAGGCTTACACATACCTTCATATCCACTGGGATGGGTTCCCCTCTGTTTGTTCTGGCTCTGAGGCGTGGCCGGCACAGCTCCACAAGTTGCTGTAGGATGTCCCTGTCCACTCTGTAACACTCTACTATCTCCAGATCATGTAGCCTCTGCTAGGTTACCCTGGGTCTGAACACTCTCCTCCTCCTCTGGTGCCTGAGGTGGTCATGTGCATTATCCTCCACAACACCTTCAGTCTCCAACACATGCTGGTGGATCAAAGCTATGGCAGGCCCTAACATGTACATACTAAAAGTTGTCTGTCTGTATACACCACTGGTGCAGAGTGTATGGGAATACACAAATGTGTGTGAGGTGCTTTCACACTTTATACTATTGTGCTATGAATGCTGCTGATGTCATTGGGTGTGTATGAGCTATTACAGCTGCAGAGTGTCTTAATTATGGGTTTTACAATGAGTACTGTAAGTGTGGGGCCTTTACTGTGGAGTTATCCTTGCCTGCCTTGATTAATCTGTTGCCCTTTAATTCAATTTTAAACCTGGATCCCCTCCCATTATCAGGCATGCATCCACCTGCCATCTTTCTTGTTTTGTACTTTCCCTACCCAGTCATGGCAAAATGTGTCTTGTAGCTGATATACTGCAAATAGGCTTTGTTCTGCTTTGACACTTTACTGTTGTCTTTGCAGTAAAGCCTTTCCCCTTTCCTGTTCTGCAGGTAGCTGCTTGCAGCCTTGTTAGTTGTTGTCAATGGCCCACTGTAGGTTTCTAGGTGTTAATTAGTCTTTTGTACTCCAATTTCCCTGCTGCAGCATTTCCTTATTTCTTTCCTATATCCTTACTGTTTCAGCTGCTGTGCACACCATGCAAACCCATTTACTGGTTTTACGTGCGTTTTCATCTCTGTTCACATGCATACTCTGTCACCTTGTGTACTCTCAGCTAAGCAAAGCTATGGCCAGTTCGACACACCCCTATCCTGCAGCTTTGCCTTACTAGGCGCAAACTGGTTTAGCAATGCTCCAATGTGCTTACAGCAATGGCGACACATCCTTCTCTTGATGTCATCATTATCTCAAGAGCTCACCTCGGTGTTATAATGGTATGCTGTGAGGTGCATCATTACACCAGCATGGAATCTGTGATTCACTATTAATCCTCTCATTTGCATGGCGTTGCCTACTAATTCCTAGCTACTGCGCATAACACTGTCACAGCCCCTTAGCAACCCTTGCGCCGTAGTATGGTGTAGCATGCCTGCCATTGACTATTATGGGGAAATCATGATATGTGTTACATTGCAGTTTTATTCTATATTTTTATATTTTCCTTGCAGTCCCCTTTGTGCGCCGCTGCCCTGCGCTTCCACATCGCGATAGTGCGACTATATATATTAAATGTTACTTTTATATTTTGTACATTTTTTTATGACAATGGCTATATATTTAGCCATTGGCATATATTAACAATATAATACATGTCTTTGGTCGGCTGTCATGGCTCCGATTTTATGTTTGTGAAAATGTAAACCGTTTTCTATGGATTACATTTCTGCATGCTTACACTATGCCTGCACCACTTCCTGGATCGCTACATACCTTCATTTGCATGCTACACTGCTGCACATGGGGTAATTAGCATACAGGGCCAGGGAGTTATGCGGGCATAGCATAAGCAGGTAGTGCACGTGGGAATAGCTTGTACCTGGATCACTGAGTGGCCATATTTGGTGTTTGAATGCCGACGCTACACCTGCACCTGGCGCAAGCTTTATGAATCCCGGGGAAGAACTTCTCTATGCTGCTTGTGTTTGGTAACTCTGTGTTTAAAGCCCATCTATATTATTGTGAACTCAACATTTTTACTAGCCTCTTACCTCACAAACACAATTTTTATGTTCTCCTTTGCATCTCATTACCTATTAATTCATTATTGTTTTGAATGAAAAGCCCTCTGCTATGAGAATTAACTAAGTCTACTCTGGTTGAAGAACACAGGGTGGTTGGTGCAAAATGAAAAAGCAACAGTAGTAAAGGGTAATATAAAAAACAAATGAGCATATATGCGGTCAAATCACAGTCTACAAAACTATGTCAATCAAACACAAACTACCAGTGGTAATGAATGGTATAAAACTAAATTATACATAACATACACAGTGGCCATTGGATAGATCTTTACACACAGGACACAGATAGTGAAGCTAAGTGCTGCGGAAAAGTAGAAAAAGAATAAAGATAATAAAGCACATGTTACCTGCATGAGTAATAAATAACAGTTCAGTTGAGAGTAATACAGCAAAGGAGGAATCGAAAAGCAAAGCTCATCTATAGAACAATGAGAAGTGGGGCAACAGCAGCTATTATGACACTTCACAAAAACTGAAGGTAATGTGACTCAATGCTAGAAGTCTAAATCTCAAAATGCACTCACTCGAGGCACTCCTTAAAATGGAGAACATCGATATCTGTGCAGTAACTGAGACCTGGTTCAAGGCTCCAGAGAGCACCCCTGCACTACCAGGTTATAACCCATACCACACTTTTCGGCCATGTAACCTGGACCGAAACACCAAAGGCGGAGGTGTGTCCATATTCATTAAGGATATCCACACCTCCAGGCTAGTTTCCTAGCATAAAGCATCCGAGGTTATCCAAGTGCAACTAACTCTGGGCAAAACTGCAATCCAAATTGTAGCTTGCTACAGATCCCCCACCATGCCCCAGGATTCCCACTCCCCTTTTCTTGATGTACTGGAAAATATTAGGGTTCAACCAAACACCCTAATAATGGTCGACTTCCACTACCCCACCATTAACTGGGAAAACTACTCGTGTACCAACTCCTTAGCTCAATGCAAAGCAGTTGTACCTCCATTGTCCATCAGCATGGGTGTTGTGAAGTTTGCCACTTCTGTCTTAAGAAGCATGAAGTTGGCTTTGGAGAAATTTTTTATGGTGGTTTCCCTAATGGGGGTGGGGGTGGGATGTGGATGTCTAGGGTGATTAGCTTGTGGTCGGATCTGACCAATGAGGAATTGACCTCTGGTGTGCAACACCAGTTGCCCATGTTGGTAATGACCAGGTCTAGGATATTGCTGCCTCTAGTCCTCTAGTAGGGGTGTGGATAAGTTGATCCAACCTTGAGCACAAGAGTTGGTACATGAGTAGTTTTCCCAGTTAATGATGGAGTAGTTGAAATTGCCCATTATTAGGGTGTTAGGTTGTACCCTAATATTTTCCAGTGTATCAAGAAATGAGGAATGGGAATCCTGGGGCATGGTGGGGATCTGTAGCAAGTTACAATTTACAAAGGAGGAATCGAAAAGCAAAGCTCATCTATAGAACCACGGGAAATGGGAACAACAACAAGTATGACTCTTCACTGGAAGGGGTAGTTATACCACTATTATTAATAGTGACCTATTACACACAGGACACAAATAGTGAAGTTAAGTGCTGTAGAAAAGTAGAAAAAGAATAAAGATAACAGAGCACATGTTACCTGCATGAGTAATAAGTAAGAGTTCAGTTGAGAGTAATACAGCAAAGGAGGAATCGAAAAGCAAAGCTCATCTATAGAAAAATGAGAAGTGGGGCAACAGCAGCTATTATGACTCTTCACAAAAACTGAAGGTAATGCGACTCAATGCTAGAAGTCTAAATCTCAAAATGCACTCACTCGAGGCACTCCTTAAAATGGAGAACATCGATATCTGTGCAGTAACTGAGACCTGGTTCAAGGCTCCAGAGAGCACCCCTGCACTACCAGGCTATAACCCATACCACACTTTTCGGCCATGTAACCTGGACCGAAACACCAAAGGCGGAGGTGTGTCCATATTCATTAAGGATATCCACACCTCCAGGCTAGTTTCCTAGCATAAAGCATCCGAGGTTATCCAAGTGCAACTAACTCTGGGCAAAACTGCAATCCAAATTGTAGCTTGCTACAGATCCCCCACCATGCCCCAGGATTCCCATTCCTCTTTTCTTGATGTACTGGAAAATATTAGGGTTCAACCAAACACCCTAATAATGGGCGACTTCCACTACCCCACCATTAACTGGGAAAACTACTCGTGTACCAACTCCTTAGCTCAACGCAAAGCAGTTGTACCTCTATTGTCCATCAGCATGGGTGTTGTGAAGTTTGCCACTTCTGTCTTAAGAAGCATGAAGTTGGCTTTGGAGAAATTTTTTATGGTGGTTTCCCTAATGGGGGGTGGGGGTGGGATGTGGATGTCTAGGGCGATTAGCTTGTGGTCGGATCTGACCAATGAGGAATTGACCTCGGGTATACAACACCAGTTGCCCATGTTGGTAATGACCAGGTCTAGGATATTGCTGCCTCTAGTGGGGGTGTGGATAAGTTGATCCAAACGTTGAGCACAAGAGTTGGTACATGAGTAGTTTTCCCAGTTAATGATGGAGTAGTTGAAATTGCCCATTATTAGGGTGTTAGGTTGTACCCTAATATTTTCCAGTGTATCAAAAAATGAGCAATGAGTTCTGAACAAGGGCTGAGCTCAAAGAAACAGATTTGAGTGCTGAAACTAACAAACTGGCTAGTTATAAGAAAGAAAATTAAGCTAGAAGGCTTCCCTCCAACACAGAAAGGCTTGGGAGCTTAGAAGCTTACAAACAGTCCTGGATATAGCGAATCTGTATCTGGACTAGATGACTTACAGGAAAGGCAGGAAACAAGCTTAGAATTTTTTTTTTTTTTTTTGTAAAGTGGAAAGGGGAAAGGAAGAGCAGAAACTAAGTGGGTTGGCCTTCTCAAATGTTCTCCCTGGAATGGATTAGATAGAATGAGGTAATAACACTAGACTGGGAGGAGTGTCCCAGATCAAATTTACAGTAGGGGCAGGCAACTGCAAAGCCACCAAGTATAATGTTATATATCACAGATCACTTGGCTCAGTGCCCTTCCTCCGATTAGCTCAGTGTGAAATGGCACAAACACTCAAAAGTTACAATGTCAAGATTTTTGTCTGTATGTACTTAATTTTCAAGGGCCTTTGTACCTGTTTTCAATGACTGCATGTCAATTGTTATGATTAGTAGTTGCATTAGTATTGTTTTGCCTTTTGTTATTTAGATTCCCACCCAAGTCATCTTAATGAATCATTGAAACAAACTGCTGCTGTCATTTTCAGTTATAGGCATCCCCATCTAAGCATTTCACTTCCAGTAGTAATTAATCCTGGATATTTTCTTATAGCACCAATATGAACTAAGTTTTACTGCACCAGCAGACTCATAGTGAACTTCCTGCCAAATGTTACAGTTGTCCAGGCTACCAATTAAGTTTTGAATATTTGTAGACTGTCACTGCACGTGTGAACATTTCTAGTTCACACTATACTTCATTTGCTTTCTAGTCATGGTGGTGCAGCGGTTAGCATTGTCGCCTCACAGCAAGAGGTTCTCCCGTTCGATTCATGGCTGGAGCACCATCTGTGTAGAGTCTGCATGTCCTCCCCACAGTTGAGTGACGTTAAAGACATGCAGGTAGGTGCAAGAGTGAATGGCTGTGCCTTTGTTGAAGGTTGGGTGTCAGGCTGGCAACTCAGCACCGTAAACATCCACTGCCAGTCATGAGCAGACCGGAGTTCCACTGTGACGACCCCTAACCGGGAAAAGCTAAAAGTCTTAAACTATACTTTATTTGCTTTGTTTTATTCTCTATTCATTTCATTAACCTGCATGCATGACCTCAACCTGGTCTGTGACATCAATAGGACTTGTTGGCAGGACGAATTTGTGTCCCAGAGACTACACCTTTTGTGGAACAGACTACCTCTCCACGTCAAGCAAAGTACCTCATTAATCCTTTTTAAGTGCAACCTGGATAACTGGATGGGGAACAGAAAAAAGACCCCTGGGATTCCAGCTGGGTCCATGCGGGACAGTGGCATAGGGTGTTGACTTGTTGGAACATGGGCTAAATTCTTGACTAGGCCTGTAAGGGCCTCAGGGCCAATAACCTAGTAACTTCCTATGATCCTATGGCTTTTAATCAAGTGCTCTTCAATAGATGTTTTCAAGTGCAGTATATTTGTCACATATTGAAGAACTCAACCATGTCTTTGTTTTCCTTTTCACAACCTCTGAGATGCAAGGGATTACAAAGTAAGAATTGTATGATGTCATTCAAGACAATAGCTTCACATCAAAGAAGTGTGGCAAGGGTGTACTTTGCATTCTAATTCTCCCATTGCATGATGTAACTTTCAGAAATAATTGCTTTTATTATGATTTCTTCTATTCATTCATAGTCACACCCTTTGGTATAGTCATAGCTGGCCTTAGGCATAGGCCAACTAGGTGGCCGCCTAAGGTGCACTCTAGTAGGGGTGCTTTTCCGGTATTTATTTGGTATAGGTAGAGCAGGATGGGGGCACCGGGTGGTGTGGTGGGGAGCTCCATGGAGCCCTTTTGCTTAGTGCACCAGTTGACCTAAGGCCGCTCCTGGGTATAGTACTAAATAAGAGTGTATAAACAATGTGAATTGAACAGTAAAGGTGGTCTCCAGAATTAAGAGTCTTTGTCAAGATAATTACTTGTGCCTGCAAAAGGAAGTCATTGATAACATTAGTTTATCTAATGCCTCAGGTAGGCTCGGATGTAAAAAGAGACACTCCCTGAGGTGGTACTCAATAGTAGTCAATTAATTTCAGGTGACATAGTGTTAAATACACATTAGAACAATTTAAAAACAAGTCATGAGTTTTCTCATATAAATAGATAGACCATTTCAGTCATAGGTTCACAGGTGTTTATTAGGCTAATGACAACAAGGTCGTTTTTAAGCCTAGCCATGCATCCCAAATCTCTGACAAGTTCTAGTATCCTTGGAAAGTGTAAGCAGAGGCTTGGAAGATGAAACATTTACAAACAGGGGCCTTGAAGATGAGCCATTTACAGGTTGCCCGTGTCCATTAGAGACATAGGTGCTAAGCCAAAGATGAATTTCCTGTTCCCTTCTAAAGTATTAGTCAAAGCATTTCATATATGTTGCTGTAGCCCTATAGATTTACTCAAAATTAGAAAGTAGTTCTCTAACGTCTATGCATGTATTTTTAAGATACCTGGAATGTAGTATTTGGGAAAGAAGGATGCACATGGAATGATTTAAGTTCACAAGTCACAGAGCCCAGATGGGATTTATATTTACTTTTTAAATCAGGGCATAATATCTTTATTGCCTGATACTGACCTAAAATTATTTACCAGAAAACTGGTACTAAGTATCTGTTATTACCTATCAGAAAGTTCCTTTGTGTCCAGTGAATTTGAATTTTGGTTTGTTTTTTTTTTTGGTATGGAGTATACATCTGAAACTAGAGTTTGGGTATATGGCATTACTTTGAGGCAAGTGGTGTTGAGTGAGTTGATGGCAAATTCATTTTTGGTTAGGGTTGTTTTTTGGGGGTTGAATAATATCAGTTTGGCTTTATTAGCATTTAGGGCTAAACAGTTATTATACATCCAGATTTCAGTGCAGATGAAGGCATTTTTGGTGAGTGCAAGTAGTTTTGAAGTAGACTTGGCCATGCAGATAATGGTAGAGTCATCTGTGTATTGGATGACATTAGCATGGGGTATGCTGGTATGGAAATCATTAATGAAAATGCTGAAGAGCAGTGGACCTAGTATGGATCCTTGTGGGACTCCAGTATTGATGTTGAGGAAAGGAGAGAGGGATTGATGCCATCTGTTTGCTCATTGTTCATCTGTAAGGTAGTTGGAAAACCAGCCTAGGGTAGAGGAGATATGCCTAAATTAGAGAAATTGTTCAGAAGAAATTGGTAGGAGACAGTATTGAATGCCTTGGAAAGGTCAAGAAATAGTGAGGACACAAGGTATCTTGAGTCTTGAGTGTGGCTGACTGTGTCCAAGAAATATATAAGAGCAGTGGTGGTGCTATGATTGGCCTACAACCATGTTGTGTTGGGGAGAGGAGGTTGTGATGTTGTAGGTAGTTAGGTAGTTGGCTATGGATACTGTGATGCCCCAGCACTGGCCCAGTAATCAAGGAGCCTCAATCCTCACCACTGGCAACAGCTAGGGGATGTACACACTGAGAGGATGACAAGGACACACACAGTAAAGTGCAATTTCCCTTAGGGGCACACAGAGACCACAGTCAGTCTGAGCTGGTTTCGCCCTCTTTCTCAAGATCCCCAATAAAACTCCTCACTGGCACAGATATAGGGTTCAGATCTCAGCTGAGTGGCCAAGCCAAAATCTCCAGCACCCTCTCTGTCCAACCAGTGCTTCGTATCCCTGTCCAAGTAGCTGCCACACACACACACACACACACACACACACACACACACACACACACACACACACACACACACACACACACACACACTCTCTCTTTGAGGTTTGATTTATGTACAAAAACACACACTCCTGGAAAATGCTGGCACAGGTTTACTATACCCCTTCTGCCCAAGACTATAAGGTAGTTTCTATTGCCATCAACCACTACTTACCACCTACTTTTAAGGCTCTTAATAAAGGGGGTCCAATCCAACTCTGTAATGTTGCTATTATCCAAATGGTAGTCTGACCAACACATGTAAAGCTGTTTAGGAGTGGCCTGTACAGTGTCACCAAATACATATGCAAGTATATGTCTCACAAATATCAGCCACAAAGATAGGTTTAAATATATTTAATAATAAATACTAAAATAACAAGAAAATACTCAGTAAATCAACACAGTAACTTCAGAGTACAAAATCACAGGAAATATTTTAAAACAGCATTACAGGACAGTCTCAAATAAATACACTAATATTTACTATATTTCTATATATATCTAAAATAGATAATATACCCTAAATCTTACTTGCAGCAAGGCAGGGGCAGATGATGAGTGGATGTTCCTGCTAGGTCTAAGACAAAATTTAAAATGCAGTCTCTCTCTCAGAGAGTTCTTAAATTAATATCAAGTATTACTGCTGGGTTAAATTGGATGCCATCCCTTATTGTCACCTGACTTCAGTTCCCAGGCTAAAATAGAAAGCAACATAATTTAACATCTCTGTGTGAAAAATACAGATCTTGGAAGTCGTAAAATAATAAAACACTTTTATATTTTAAATCTAGTAATTACTTCTCTTTCAAGAAAATACAAAAAAAAACTTCCATCTATAGGCATTGTGTCTGCTTCTGCATTAAAACTGAGAGAAAACACGTCTTGCTTATGGCCCAGCTATAAAGTAACTTAACCTCAACTGTTCTTAAGTTTTGCAAGTTAACTCTGTATGTTACAGTTTCTACTCTTAAAACATATACATTTGCAAAAGGTATATCATTTATACACATTTCTGTAGACACATCCTTGTATTGTACAAACCCTGTTCCACGCACACTTCTGTACCAGCAGTTTAATATACACATAGCATATAGTTCTAATACATTTGGTAACACTATTGATTGCACCATGCTGGTATACACAAATGACATATAACTATTTACAAAATTCCAGATAGCTGGGGTGGCAGTGTTTCCTTCTGTCACACTTCTATTTAAATCATATCACTATTCACAAATGACATATAATTATTTACAAAATGCAAGATAGCTGGGTTGGCAGTGTTTCCTCTATGTCACAAATACATTTTTCCAGCATTATAGAGATGGGATAGAGGATGGCAATTGGATGGAAGTTATATTTATTATTATTGTTTCTACCTTTGTGAAGAGGGAGGATAAATGTCTTTTTCAAAATGGTGGGAATGAAGGACTCTTGAATGGCTCTTTTTTAGTAGAATACTAATGGTATAGACTATAGTATTTGCTGATTTTTGGAGGAATCCTGGTGGTAAGTTATCTGGAGCATTTGATCCAGGTTTAAGTTTAAGCAGGAGTTTTTTTTATGGTGTAGGTAGGTATGGGTACAAGAGAGAAGTTTGGTCTTGTTGTAGCAGATGAGTCTGGAGGCAGTGGGTTGACTAGTGGGAAGTTGGCAGTGAGGATGACTATACTGTTTTTAAAGAATGAGTTAAAAAGTGAGGCTATTTCTGCTGGGGCCATGTCTGGATCTGGGGAAGGATTACCACTTTTTCTTGGGTTTAATAGAGAGTTTATGGACCTCCAGAACTTTTTAAGATTTTGCTTATGGTCATTTTGCAGAGTAATGTAGCAGTCTTGTTTGGTTTTGATGACAAGTCACTTTACTTGATTACGCAGTTGTTCGTAATGAGCAAAGTCTGCAGGGTTTTTACTTGTATGTCATTATTTCCAGGCTTTATCCCTAGCTTTCATAAGTTGTTTGGTGGAATTGGCAAGCCAAATGGCCTGGTTGGCTTTCCCTCTCTGCTGGAGAGGAGTGAGATTCTGTAGTACATGGAGGAATGTTGAGTTAAAGAATTCAACAGCATCATTCAGTGGTAGGACTTTAAGTGGATGCCAGTTGATATTTCATAGGGTATCATTAAAGGTAGTTGGGCAGAAGTGGGACAGGTCTCTGATATGCTTATAGCGGTGTATATTAAACACTGGAGTTGGTTTACAAATTATGTATGCTGGTAGGTGATCACTAATGCTGTTGGGTAAAGTGCCACTGGAGGAGATTTTATTAGGGTCAAAGACAAGGACGCAGTCTAATATTGAGCTCTTGCTTTTGTTGAGTCTGGTTATGGTAATAATGAGCTGGCTGTACTTAAATAGGTTGATACTGTTTGTTGGTTAATGATGTATGATGTCTAACCAGTTAATATTCACATCACAAAGTATGATTCTTTCATTCTCTATATTTTTTGATGACCAGGCTAGTATTTCTTCAAATATTGGGATATTGTTACCTGGGGGGGATATATGTGACTATAACACAGATGCATTTGCTGCTATTCATTTTTAAGTAGGATATTAGTATTTCGGTTGTAGAAAATGTGGGTGTGGGTTTGTTATATGGGATTATATTAAAAGTATTATGGTATATAAGAGCAATGGCCCCACCATTTTTCTCGGCCTATCTGTTCTCAAGCAAGAGAAGCCTGAGGGGAGGAATTCAGAGTTTTTAATAAAAGGTTTTAGCCAAGTCTCAGTTGCTGCCATAATATCTGGCTTATAGTGTACAATCCGGGCATGAAGATCTGGAATTTTGTTTCTAATGCTTTGGAGGTGGATGGTAGTGAGGTTAAGAATTTTGTGAGAGTTCTTATAATACAAAGGGGAGTGAGTGAGTCGGGGATTGGGGTGAATGTCACTGCATAGTATTAGGTTGTGGTGAGTGTGTATGGGATTAGTGGGCTGCATTTTTTTTTGTGTTGTATTCATGTATGGAGGTTAGTTTTATTTTACTTTTTACATGTAATGTTAGAATGTTTAGCTTTTTAAGGAGTGGGATAGGTGATGCATAAAGTGAGGGTGCTATGTCAGAGAAGTGAGTGAGTTTCGGCAGAAGAGTGGCAGTTATGTGGGCCTGTAACATTCATGTATGGTTTCTGGAGAAGTAAGTAATTGTAGAAAGAAGAAGGATAGAGAGAGCGAGAGTAGGTAATGCTAAGTTGGTGATGAATAGCATGTTGTGATGGAGGGGTATGTAGGGTAGTGAAGAGTAAGATTTATTTGTAAGATAAACTGGAATGTGTAAACAGTGTGGTGGAGTACAGGGGGTGGGGTGTGAGATGGTCAATTATACAATTAGTGAAATAGGGGGGGGTGTAGTGAAGAAAAAATTAGTAGAAGGTTATGATT
The DNA here is from genome assembly GCF_019279795.1 of Protopterus annectens. Taxonomy (NCBI): domain Eukaryota; kingdom Metazoa; phylum Chordata; order Ceratodontiformes; family Protopteridae; genus Protopterus; species Protopterus annectens. The sequence goes on from NC_056731.1 coordinate 657,506,918, forward strand.
GGGTGAACAGTAGAGGTAGGTGGAGCTTTGGTTAGGATAAATGTAATTGATGTGGGGATGGGTGGGAATAGGGGCAGGGTAGGTGAGGGGAGTGACCCCATGTGAAGCGAGGGTGAACGGAGCAGGCAGAGCCAGGAGCAGCAGACCGCTATGCTTCAAAAATATCCGTGGGACTTGCACTTAAGTTTATCAGTGAGTACCATGTTTAGAGTGGAGAGACTAGGTGAGTAAGGACAGATGTTGATAATGTATGGAGTGAGCCCTTGGTTAAAAAAAGACAGGAGACAAGAAGGAAAGTCTTAGCCTTTAGCACACTTTCCTGAAGTTAGTTAGGTGCCAAAGTGATACTGAGACTAGGGAGAGAGATGTATACGCAGTGGGGGTGGAAGAAAGGTGGTGATGGTGGTGGGGTTTAGTGAGCCGAGAAATACGTGCGCACGCCACAGCCTAATTTAATTTGCAGAAAGACAAAAAAAATGCTTTTAACACCATGTGAGGAAGAAGCAATTGGAACACACTTGTACAGAACACACAAAAAAACAAGAACTAATAAACCAACTCCAAACAGCACAGGTTGGAAAAACAGAAGGCATACAGTTCTTAGGCGAAAATGTTTAATAAAATTGAGCACTTTCATCTGTATGTATCAACAAGACTTCTTCAGAATACAAAAAAATAATCAAGCTATTTAAAAGTTCCTCTCCCCATCACATGATCTTAATTAACCAATAAGCAAATAAACATATAAAAACCCTCTGACAAGTCACTGATTAAATAACAAAAACAATTTCCATTAATAAATTATCAGGGTTACACTAAATACGAATGGAGTTTGAATACACTAATAATAGACATATTGTCATTAAGACCAGGGGGGCATAAAAGAATTTGAGCGAATTTGCTATTTTAGCTCATTGAATTCAACCAAATCCTCCAATGGCTCACCACAAATATCTCTATGAACCATATCTAAAACAAAAACAAAAACTTGTGAGTAGTATATTCAGAGATAAGCTTAAACAGAGCATTATTTATGTTCTAGTTTCTAATGTCCAAAGTGTGTTCCTATATCTGGTCCCTGAACCTCCGCTGTGTTTTACCCACAAAGAAGGAACAACATTCAGTGCATAAAGCAACATATATAACACCCCTTGTGTTACAATTACAATAATGGGAGGACCTAAAATGATGACCATTAATAAGATCCCATCATTCTCATACACAAACTTACATATAGATAAAAGAAAAAGCACCACACTTAAACGTCACATTTTTCTTATTTGTGTGGGACATAAGGAAGGTGTCATCACATTCCAAAAACTGTTTAAGGGATTTATCCCTTCTAAATACTAACTGAGGAACATCACTAATAATTCCTCTGTACTTCCCCTAAACAAGAGAAAAGTACCCAGTTTCTTTTTAGTACTCAAAAATCTTAATGTAGTCTACTGAGTATTTCTTGACAAAAGAGGTGACGTATCTAGATGTAACCCTTTTATTGGGAGCAAACATTTCTTTGGGACCTTCTTGTCGCAAAACAGGGCAAAAAATACCCTTTTCCCTTTTGGACTTGACTTCATAAAATATCTTAAGAACCACCTCCAAGGGATACCCACTATGGGTAAACACACAAGTTTGTCACACTCAAGAGAAAAAGTGTCATCTTCAGCAAAAAAACTGGTCATTCTAACTGCCTGCCCTTTAACAATCCCCCTCTTTTGAAAGGCAGGATGACAGCTAATGTAATGTAATAAAGTATTCAAATATGTGTGTTTTTGAAATATATCACTAGTACATCTTCTATTAATGTCATCCTTGCTAATACTGACATCCAGATAATTAATAAGAGTATAACTATAAACGTGTAAACCATAAAAAAGAAGTACTGTTATTTAGAAAATCAATAAACCCATCAATACCTTCCTATGGTGATTGCCATAAAATAAAGATGTAATTCAAAAAACAGACAAATAATTTCCATGGGGAGTTCATGCCACTAAAATGTGAGAATAAGATTTTTCTTTCTCATTGAAGCATAACAATGTTCGCAAAATTCAGGGCACAAGATGCACCCATGGCAACACCCTTCTTTTGTAAAAAGTATTGTCCATGTAGAAAAACAAAATTGTTTTGCAAAACCAATTCCATAAGTGTGTGTAAAGTACTTATCTCATCATGACTTAAACTTGTGCATTCACACATGAACTCATAAAACCATTTCAGTCCAACTCAGTAGTGTGTAACACTGAATAGATTAACAACATCCACAGTTAAAAAAATAAAATCATTAGAGAATTCTACATCTTAAGCATGTTGAGAAAATCCCATGAATCTCAACATAACTATTCAAACTGCTCAACAAAAGGCTTCAGTTTAATATCCACATACTTCAATAAAGAATGAATTTTGGATTTACTAGAGTCTTCTATCAGCCTCATAGGGGGTCAGTTATGATTTTGTGAATTTTAGGCAGTCCAAAAATGGTTGGCACCCTCAGATGTTTTACACATAAAAAGAAATACATTTCAGAATCTATCTGCCTTTGTATAAGCAAACCATGAAGTAAAAAAAATCAATTTTTTGTATGATAAATGCATACATATACATATGTATAGCTTGTGATGGTGATTTTTTTTTGTTTCCTCCCATCCGTGGCTAGAGAACAACAGTCCTTGTATCGGTTTCAGGGCCAGTAGATAGAATTTCAGCCAGGTGTATGGGGGGGGGGGGATTGAGGCCAGTTTTCTGTGCAGATGACTACTGTAAAATAAAAGAGAGATGTAATGACAATAAGAGAGTGAGCTTATGGTAGTAAAACATTCTCTAGAAGAGAGAAAGCAATTACTGGAGGTGTAGTGAATATTAAGGGCAAGCAGAAAGAGTGAAATAGAAAGCAGAGGATTCAGAGGGAGAGAAAGAGAGAAGATTGCAGGCTGGAGGGTGAGAGAGGGGAAAGGTTGAAGGCCCAGAGAGAGAACTCCCATGTTTGCAGAGAGCTGTAGAAAGGGAAGAGAAGACTAGGGAGGCATGAGGAGCTAAAAAGGAGAACAGCTAATTTACAGCACAGATTTGGAGAAAGGGGCCTTTAAGTAGGATAGATTCAGTGCTGTGCATGTCTTGTGTTCTGCATGTTCTATGTTCTTTTACTTTGTGTAAAGGGTTTTTAATAATGTAATATGTAGGGTTAGGGTTAGATTTAGGGGCAGAACTGGGGTTGGATTGCAGTTAGGGTTAGCACATATGAGTAAGATGGTGCAGACAGAGCAAAGTACCCTTATGATCATTGTTGGCTGTAACCCCAGTAACGAAAGTCTGAGGGTAATAAGGAGGTATTGGCACACCTGACAAAGGATGGAGGGGGGAGAAATGTAATGCAAAATAGTAATTCTAGCATAGACCAGATTTTCAGACCGTGTTAGCACCTTCAACAACAGCACAGTTTGGCCTCAAATGTTGCTGCTATAGTCACTGTGTCAAAAACACCTTTATGGACAGACGTAAGGTGAGGTCAATGAGATGGTTTGAAGTATGATTGCTTCAAGACCAGAGCTGTACATTTGAATCTGTATATATATATATATATATATATATATATATATATATGCATATACACATTTTCTAACATATCAAGAGAGACAGATATAGATAGATACATATATGGATATGTAAAGAGGGTCTATTACAAAGTATGTTCAATGTGTACTGTTCAACTTTCATTGGAAAACACAAATTCTAGCCAAAACACTGTGCCTGTTTTCTTCCTTTGTTTCTTAATGTTAAGCCTGATGCATTTTTCAGAATGCTTAGTTGAGTGATTAATAGTGCTTACAAGTCTGCAGACATAAAAAGAACTTGAGTTCTAAAACTATGCATTGCTGTCATTAGAAATCACTGCTAGTAGGCATTTTGTAGAGCATTTGATTTAGTCCACTTAGTCATACAACAGAAAACAATTCATTCATTCTTATTAATTCACACTAACGAAGGCTTGACAGATATAATTAATGTAAAGATCTCTTATCAGATGTGTACTATTACAACATATAAAATAGCAAGACTGAAAAGGACAGTTTCAGGCCTAAATGCTACTTGTGTGTCAGTCTTGTTTTCTGTACCATCAGAATGCAAATCTAAATGGTAGCATTCTAAATACTACCACATTTCATATTATTACTAAGTAAACTATAGAAAGTATACTGGGTATCAATTATAAAACCTTTTTATTAATTAAAACTTTAAAGTTTTCTATAATTCTCAACATAAATCTCAGTTTGTAGTGAGGTTTTGTTGGCCTGAATGTGCACTTCGGTTCATAGGTAAGTCCTAGGCTAGGCTGCCCTTGTGGGCCATTTTAAGCCTAAGCAGTTACTCTTTCTGTGCTCAAAATAACCTGCCACATATGGTTATAGATTTATTGGCCTTACCCATCCCATTGGGGATAATTATATATTAACCATAATGAGAATAAGTGGGATCATACCATAGACAATTTGAGGGGACCCATGCATGGAATAAAGCATTTAGGAACTGCCTCTGTCCATTAGTAGTACTCAAGTAACTTCTTAGCTTCTTACTCTATGGAGTGTTTTACTTTTCTTGGTTATAGAAAGTTTTACCCTGGGAATCAAGAAGCTCCGGCAAGGACGGTTTTAGCCTTGCGCCGAGCATCCTCACTACAGACAGCGCCATATGAATATGTATAAGGGCATGCTGCCACACCCTCGATGTGCACAGGAAACATGCGCGAGTGCAGGTGTCATGTACAAGTGCTCTACGGAGGCGTAAACTTGCCCCAACACTTGCAAAACCTACTATGCCTACTAGTAGAGCTCACCCGTAATAGTAAGTCAGTAATTCAGTGTCCGTGGATACAGAAATGTATGCTAAGCATACAAGAGTGTCCACGAACACTGAAATAAAATCGAAGTAGTAAACACACAAGCACTTAGTGGAATGTTGAGCCTGGTCCCTAGAACTTTCACAATTAGATTCCCTGTGTCCCTATTATACATTTGAATTGCTGCAATATCGAAGGTGTAAGTAAAGCACAGCATGTTTGCATGCTGCTGCCCTCTGCTGAGCGTAGCTTACACATCATATTCATTCAAAGAGAGAAAAACATGCGGAAACAATGTAAACGTCAATAGTGTAGTGTTTAGAGTATCCACCTAATAAACAGGCATTCACAGTTCGAGCCCAACAATATCACATATCATTTTCCAAGTGGAATGAATGTCGTTTTGCCGTAAAACCAATATGAGTATCGCATGAGATATTTAACTTAAATATCATTCAAGCAAAGTGGCACTGTCATAATGAATAAGGTACTAGTAAGCAGGTGTAAGCACAAATAAGCAGCAGTAAACACATATAAGTACCAGTAAGCAAGTCTGAGTGCACTTGCGTGGGTCTAAGCACTGCCCAGCATAGGAAATGTATATAATGTATATAAGTATATACAGATATCTAATATATATATATATATATATATATATATATATATATATATATATATATATATATAGATCCCTATCACAACACTGACTACCCAAAAATTGATAGACCATTTGGCCATCCGACCATTACACAAGCAAGGGCAGGTATATTATAGGACTAAATGGTGGGAGAGCCTGAAAATACATGGGTTGGGACAACATACATGTAGGGCCCCTAACACTCGGGAGAGAGCAATTTGTGGAGGTGTGCCATGGCTGTGATAACAAGTGGACAATTGATGGTATGCATGTATGTTGAACATGGGTGGGGTGGAGGAACTATGGGTATGAAATTATGGTGCCAGGGTTGGATGGGCTGGTTCTAATTGGACCGCCACATGGAGGTCAGCGAGTTCGATATAAGTATATATGCATACACACATGCAGACATCAATATGTAGATTCTCTGTAACACATTCATTCTATTTGCAGACATAAATAACATCAATGTGCCCTTACAAACCATGACAGCAGATAGAATAATAGGTTGTGCAGAAGAGGGACGGGACGAAACTGCTAAAATGCAGAAGTGTGTACAATGTACGAAGTCAGTGCTGTGCTGAAAAAAAATCAAATGTGAGGACTTTCCTACACATGAAATCATTCCTGTGAGCTGCCTGCTATGGCAACGCCAATTACTAAACCGGTCTATTTGTAAAAGAAATACGCCGAACATGTACATAATTAGGCTCTCACATGTAACGTGTGCGTTACCACATAGTCAAACTTATTCATTTATTGTAGTGTCATGTTAACGGGAGTAAGGATGTAATGAAGTATAGAGTCTAATCTTGACATAAACACATGCGTGTCCCATATGAGACAACCCACAAATTGCGAATAGCATTCTTTTGGTTGTTCATGTCGCCAAAGTTTGTGGACTAAAAGTTTTGAGAGCTCTGAAGATATGTGGAGTGAATCAACTGATGGGATGGGTCTATAGGAGTAGGGAGTGGCCAATGTGTAGTGGTGTGGATACACCATGAATCCAACTGGAGAATGGATGACTGCAGTGTTAGGGAGGCATTGGGGTGTGTATTTGGGGAACCAGGAGCCATGGGTATATGGGTATATATGCAAATGAAGCAGCATAGCAATAGTGTATTGGTTAGAGCAATCGCCTAACGAACAGACATTCCTGTACCGAATCCCACTGCATCACATACCATTTACCATCGGTAATCTGTATCCATATATATGTGTGTGTGTGTGTGTGTGTGTGTGTGTGTGTGTGTGTGTGTGTGTGTGTGTGTGTGTGTGTGTGTGTGTGCACATAGATATGCACAGATATACAGCTATGGTAGGAAAAAGCACACAAGAATGACATATGTTCACAGGCTATGCCAATGGAAGTGAGATGCCCAAGCAAGAAACATGAAACACGTAGCATGACCTTCCACCCCCCCCCCCAGCCAGACATGGGAAACATACACACAAACAATGTAAAGAGCTCACTGCTCCCAGACCACAGGCAGGATACAACCAGGGGGGTACACAATGCACCCATGAATTCTAATCTTGAAACACAGACAGGAGCGTCCCTTGCGGGACACCCCAAAAATTGGCAAGACCAAAACAAGGTGATAGAATGAACATTCTGGCTGGGGTGTATACATACTCGGAATATAAGGGTGAGAAAGCCTGATGACCCATAGGCCGAGACAATTGTATGAAATGGGTCCCATGAAGTGGAGAGTGGGCAGCATGTAGTGGTGTGTCCAGAACAGACCAGGACCCAGAGTAAGGATGGGTGCTGTTGAGGAGGAGGTGGGGGAACTATGGGTAGCTACTTATGAGTCTAGGTGTGCAGGTGTTGGCTGATGTGGGCCTATATGGACAGCCCTAGGGATGTAAGCAAATATGTTCATGGGGCAGAGGCGTCGCCCAACGAGCAGCCATACCCGCTATGAGTCCCACTGCAGCAAAGTGTAATCTATATGGCAAGGAACGGAATAACCAGATGTAGATGTATATATGTAGAGGTATGTGTGTGTATATCTACCTATAGCGACATAGAGATAAGCCTTTCCCTCTCCGTAGTACAAATGTATATATACAGAGACAGAATGCAGATACATACCCACATATAAATATATACATATGCAGACACCCATAGACCCATATGTTGTTATATATATATATATATATATATATATATATATATATATATATATATATAGACAAAAAATATAAATATACATGTATGCATACATATACAGATATATCTGTATATAGTAATGTATATAGATATATATATATGTGACTGTAAATATACACATGTATATAGCTAGGATATGATACAGCAGTTATGAGTGACATATGTACACAGGCTGTGCATATGGGAGTGAGGGGACCAATAAACAAATGTGTAACACATAGCATCAACCCCCCCCCCTCCAGCTAGGCCGGTGAGACATACAGACACACAATAAAGGTAAACACACCTCTGCTTCCCAGACCACTGGCAGGATACTACAAGTGGGAGAGACCTGCCAGGTCTAATCTTGAAACATAGACATCGATGTCCCTTGTGGGACACCAAAAATTAATGCTCATCGGAGGCAGTCCCAGTAATGACTTATCAAACCAGGCTGTAGATGTACACGGACCAGTAGATTGTGCAAGCCTGATAACCCATGGGTCAACACAACATACGACATGTGTCCCGACACGGGGAGAGTGGGCAGTGTGTAGTGGTGTGTTTATACCCCACCTGCACCCACAGTAAGGATGAGTGTTGTAGAGGAGTGGCAGGTGGGGGAACTATGGGTATGCAATTATGAGCCTAGGCGTGCAGGTGTTGGCTGGCGCAGTCATATTAGGACTGCCCCGAGGATGTAAGCAATATTCTGAAATGGGTATAGCTGACATCCATACCTCTCAACCCCTAAGAGCAAATCCACTGAACAGGACATAAAGCACTGGGGGAACAAATAGTGACCATACCTCTGAACTGTCCCCTATTTCCAGGCACGTCCCTGATTTCAATTCAGTTTCTAACTCTGTCCCACTTAATCCCTCCTAAAACTAGTGACATTTGGAGGAAAGGTGGTGAATTACATGTAATGAATAACGACAACAATTATGAGTTATAAACATCATTTACCTCAGAAAATATGTATGAATTCATATGCTCTGAGTCTGTCAATGTGTCAGGTTAATAGCACCAATAATTTAAATGTGTCCCTGATGTTGTTATGCTGTGTCCCTGATTCAGTTTGTATTTTCCCCCAATCGTATGAGAGGTCCGATAGGGACAGAAGGCATATATTCCACTGACAACCTTAGAAAGATGATAGAATATTAGGTATGCAGTAGCATGACTCGGCTGAAGGATGTGGGTTCCAAAACCCAATTACTTGTTTGTATTGAAGAGTGTCAGTTCCCATGTATTAGCCAGATGGGTGCAGATTTTAAGAGGAACACACCAATAATATGAATCAAATTCTGGACAGGCCGCAGATTCCGTACAGTCGAACGGCATGCTGTCGCCTAATGGGCAGCCGTTCCCGATACTGTAGGCATGTAATCCAATGTAATAGGCATCACAAGATAATATCGTAGTCCTCACTCCTACCTACGGGAGTGAGTGTCAGATGCAAACAGCAAATGTAGTGCATTTGCAAGTGCGGGAGCAAGCGGGTGTAAGCCTGTTTGGCCGCCAGTATGCAAGTATTACACTGTTAAAGCAATGTAGAGGCTAACTGAGTATAAGAAACTGTAACCGGAGGTTAGCATTGCTTAGCTCCGCGCAAACCCATGCACACCTGCTCACAACTGCTTTAATGTGCCTTAATCACTCCATATCCAATGGCCTTGTTCTGCCCAGCAACAAAATAAACAGCCTCTGCAAGTCTTGAAACCAGGACCCTGCACACTACAGCTATTGTGATTTACCACTAAGCCATGGCAGATACAGACATCGGACCTTATCACAAACATATCATCCAGCGCATTCAACAGTATAGGAAATGTATTCCATTATGTAGATGTATGTGTGAGTGTTTATGTCCCGATATTGATACATACATATATATATATAGATATATCAGGAACACCCTATGTGACAACAAAGCATTACAAAGGAATGAAAAGGGAAAGACCAGCAATGCCTGTATTATGTAGTAGTATTGTCCTATGTAATATCAAGACTCCCTCAGACAGACATGTGTCATTCAAATACGCAAACATTTGTACATTGGCCATGTACATCACTCTGTGCACGTTATTTACATTAACACAACAGTGCCTGTCCAATCATTATGTGAGAACAGTACTCTTGCAAGGTGCTGTGTGCGACATCATTATCATGATGAAGGTAATTGGGGTAACCATAGAGGGAACAGTAGTGTTGTGTATACAATGGTATCATCCGCATCACTTGTATCTGGAACATTTAGGAGTCATGTGCATACTAGGATCGTGTGCCTGAGAGACAGGGGTGAGGACAACTGTAGTATGTTTTGATGCATATTAAAAGCGTTACATGTGTCCAGTGGACACGTGTGTGAAATGGATAGCTATGTATGGGGCAAATGTTGTTCTAGGAACCGATTGGCCTTTTGTTTCGGTAGGGTGAGAGTGGGATGTGGGGGAAGGAGAGTAGGTATGCTCGTGGAGGATAGGTAGGGTAGGATGACAGACAAGACAGCATACATGGTTGGTATATGACACATGTGGGGAGATACACCTCGGATGGGGAGGGGTGTTCGGCAGTCACAAGCCCGTGAGCCCCCAGATGGAAACAGTGGGATGGAGGTCCCCAGCCATGGGCAGCCACCACTGCACCAAAACAGCTGCAAAGGTGGCAGTGCTGGGGGCTGTCTGGGAGGGGCAGCCTCACCCTGTAAATGTGACACTCTGCCCTTGAGCTGGCGTATCTGGCCTCAAAACCCCTTATTGAGCCCCCTACGCACCACGTCCAGGACTGTATGACAGCGGACATGTTCCTGTCTGGACCTGCTCCCAGGGGGGACAAGCCCCATCCTCAGTGGTGGTACCACCAGAAGGTGGTGAAGAGCCAGCAGAGGTGGAGGTCCAAGGCTGGGCCCCAGATGTGCTGGTGCCTGGTGCCATGGCCAGCTGAGGTGGGACAGGAGGTTCTGCTGGGACCACCAAACCCATACAGCCTATGGTGTTGCAGTTTAAACACAGATATGGCTTAGTAATAGTCAACAGCATTCAGGATTACTTATAACAGCATGCATAGATATGACCATCAACTCAACACAACAGATGGTATACATTTGCAGAGGGAGCACAACACATGCATATATACTGCATGACATCTGTACAAAGTGTAGAAGACTTGTGACTGCAGCTATGAACAGTGGCCCATTATTTGGCATGTCATTGAGAACCCCAGACAGTGTCTGTCATACCACTGCTTGATGTGATATATGTCCAATCAGGGATGCGATGGTAGTAACTAATCACTATCACCATGTACTGACTGCAATCCTCACACTATGCTCCTGCAGTTCACAGATGTGTGTTCAGTGAGTAACACAAGAAACAAATGGTTCCACATACTGACCAGTCCACAGATGGCCCTACAGATGGGGGTCCCTCATAAACACAGCACTGTCTTGTCAGTTTTAAAACATGCAGAATAGCCATTACCACACACAACTTGTTAAACAGGCAGTAGTCTCAATGAAGCATAGCTACACTTACATGCTGTAGTCATGTCTGGCACATCACCCTCTTGTCTTTAGGCTATTTCCCATTGTGTATGTTGTTTGAGGAACATCCAGATATCATCTGTGATGCTGTTTACCAAACACCAAATCCAGGTACCACTCACAGTGACTGTCATGGGCAAACACTAACATGATGTTCCTAGATATTGTACTGTGGTTTACATGTGATTGGCTATGGGAACATCATCACAGCTGTTCCACATGCAATCAACTAGAGGAGGACTGCCATAGGTGCAGAGGCCATCACCTGATCATGACCATCACTTACAAAACACAAGCTTCTGCTGAGCAGGTGTACACCTCCACATCCACCAGAGAGTGTGTGGGAGGGACAGACAGAGGCAAAGTACATCAGAGAAGGGCTTGGAGACTAAAACCTAAGCATAGTCTGTCACACACCTACCAGTACAGGGGTTCAAACCCCTGACTCACTAGTCATTACTATTACAAGTGCATGTAGTTACTCCATGTGCCACAAAGCTGACATGTTGGTGTGCTGTAAGAACATAAATGTGTGCTGGTGAGCGACATCTGAAACAGAGATATAGTAGACATACATTAGGTGTAGCACACATGGCTGTCCACATGAATGGATGTCATTGTCAACACAACCATACTCTCTAAGGGACTCAGACACATTGACACTCTTTGCCAGGTCCACAAATACACTTCCAAACTACTTAGTTTGCCACACATCAGTAATGTACCGGTACTACATGCACCACAGGGGATATACGGAGTTTCTATGGGCTAGGGCATGTGAACGTGTTTGACATCTGTCGGTATGCCAATGGGAGTTATACTGGGAGTGACTGTGGTTGGGAGCATCATACCCCACACGCAGACACAAGGTGCCAGTACTGACATGCATGTGTGCATTGCTTCATGTGTGTGTAGTGGTTGGCTGTGTAAGATGGCTGTACAAGGCTGGGTGGAGGTAATCCTTGGCATCACACTACCTGACAATGGTGTGCAGTGTGGTGCAGGGGTGTAGTATCTGCAATGTTCCAAACAGATGGGTATTGTATGAACTGTCCTGACATCCTGGTTACCATTGTGTATGGCCATAGCTTTGCAATGCATGCCATGTCTGTGTTTGATAGTCCTTGACATGGACATTGCCTGGAATGTGCATGTCCCACAATAATGTACAGTGACATGTACAGGTGTACCTGGTTTGGCTGGCACATGTTGTGTACACAGTTATCCTCCGATATGCCAATACTAGCCTGGAGTGGCAAGACCTGCTTATAGTCAGTAGGTTGACCCTGCACCTGCAGTGATAGCATGATACAGGTATTCCCTGGTGTCAGTGGCATCGGTCCATACAGGGCACATGTGTAAGGCATTGTATGGCCACTGTGGATCACATTTGATGGCACCACATATGTTGCAGGCATCCAGTGGGGAACATAGGGAAGGCACATTGTCCACAATTATGTGCCTATTGTACTGCTGTACAGGGTGCCATGCCCTCTGCAGCCCACTGCAATCACACCATGCCTACTATCTGTCATCAATGTGCAGGGTACTAGAAACATAGTGGGATATTCTAGGTAAGTGTGTTTGTGTATGACACATGGGTTCTGGACATATTCCGGGTAATAGTAGGGTTGCATACTTTGTTCACCAGGCCTTTTGCCAGATGTAGGGGTATGGCTTGCCAACACAGTCCCTTGGCTGACTGACATCTGTACTCCTCGTGAGGTGGACATTGTGACATATAAGATGGACACCATATAGGAAAACTACAAAATCCGCTACCCAGCATGTCCAGTGGTTAGATACTCACAGGCACCTTCACACAGGCTCTGACAGTCAAACACACACACACCTGCCGTGTCTTGAAATAGAACCCCTACCTAACTAGTGTATCACACTACAGCATTACGCAGTTACAGCATGCGCTACGGAGATTACTTGGTTACAGCAGTCCCAGAGGTGTATGTCTAGGTGGGTGACATCAGCAGGATTACCAAAGGTGGTCATGTGAATTGTAAAGAGTGTGCATACTCTAAAAGGCATTGTTACTTTCTCAGGCAGCCAGACAGACAGACAGACACACACACACTTGGTCTTTCTTGGAATAGAACCCCTACCTAATTAGTTTATCACATTACAGCAATACGCAGTTACAGCACACGTTAAAGAGAATACTGGGTTACAGCAGTCCTAGAGGTGTATTCCTAGGTGGGTGATATCAGCAGGATTGCCAAAGGTGGTCATGTGAATTGTAAAGAGTGTGCATACTCTAAAAAGCATTGTTCTTGTCTTAGGCAAACACACACACACACACACACACACACACACACACACACACACACACACACACACACATTGGCCTCTCTTGGAATGGAACCCCTACCTAACCAGTTTATCATACTTCAGCAATACACAGTGACAGCACGCGGTACAGAAAATAGTGGGTTACAGCAGTCCTAGAGGTGTATTTCTAGGTGGGTGACATCAGCAGGATTGCCAAAGGTGGTCATCTGAATTGTAAAGAGTGTGCATACTCTAAAAGCGTCATTTCTTTCACAGGCAGGCAGACACACACACAGTTGACCTGTCTGGGATTAGAACACCTACCATACTAGTTTAGCACACCACAGCATTATGCAGTTACAGCACACACCATGGAGATTACTGGGTTATAGCAGTCCTAGAGGTGCATTTGTAGGTGATTGACATCAGCAGGATTGCCAAAGAAGAGCATTCCAAATGTACTGCAGGTTGTACATGTCTGTTACCTGCGTGTACCCACTGCTTACTGTCACAAAAACACATTTACACCTGCTTACAACTAGTTAAAAGTGTCTTATGCAGTCCTAATTTACAGTATCAACAAGGCTTGCAGGTCTTGAACCCTAGACCATGCACGGTGAGGTCACTGGACGTACCACTAAGCCATCTGGGTTGTACACATGTTGCATGGAGTCTGTAATGCACATCCTACTACAGGTATTGTACTGAAACAAATGGGACAGTCCCTTTGTGTACATATGTACAGTACCCTTGAATGTACTGTACTCTGTGAAACAACAAAGACAAGTCTACATCTGTACAACTGTCATAACTACATATTTATATATATATATATATATATATATATATATATATATATATATATATACACATACACCTACGGGATGTGTATACACACACACACACACACACACATATATATATATATATATATATATATATATATATATATATATATATGCATATACACAGACACAGTCATAGCCATATATGTGGATTCCATACACCAGATCGAATTTTCACAAATTCAAAATAGTGTATGGAATGCACACTGCAGCGAAAGTGCACTTAATCGAAAGTGCACTTACGCGAAGTTCAGTACAACAAACAGGCGTTATACTAAACTTCTGTGCAGTATTCACGGACCATAGGGATAGGGCACGGGTCATGGTAAGGGGATAGCCCATAGGGCTATCCCTTTACCATGACCCGTGATCTATCCCTAAGGTCCATGATGACTGCAGCGCAGTGAAGGACATAGCAATGTCCTCCACTATGGAGCGATAGTCACGAACCTTAGGGTTAGGGCATGAGTTAGGGTAAGGGGATAGCTTTACTAACTATCCCCTTACACTAACCCTTACACTAACCCTAAGGTCCGTGAGTATAGCACCATAGTGAAGGACATAGCTTATTTTTTGATGTCCTCCACTGTGCTGCGGTACTTTTGGTGAAGTGCACTTTCGCGGAAGTTCACTTTCGTTAAAGTGAACTTTCGCGTAAGTGAGGCTTCCTGTTACAAGTTCGAAATTGTGAACTTTCATTCTTGTAATAGGAATCAATATATATATATATATATATATATATATATATATATATATATATATATATATATATATATGTACACATCTGAACGCCCTTTGTGACACAGAAGGGTTCCAAAGGAACTGATGTGTACACAAAACAGAGGCATCTCTTGTGTTATAACATTTAAATCATAAGCAGTTCACCAGAGAAGGGATGGTTGTTGTATGTGGAGTTTGGGGTGGGAAATGATGGCTAATGTAATCTACCCCCAGGATTGTAGAGTTAGGATGGGGGAATGATTGGTATGGACCTACACCCCAGTGACCACTTCTGTGTCACTGCTTGACAGTGGCACAGGGAAATAACATACCCAACTCTAGTCGTGCTTGACTGTGTATTCTTTACCATTCCTAACTATGTAAGTCTTTGTAGACACCGGTCACCACAGATGGCTACCATGGTGTGCTAAAAGACATTACACATGTGTATGCCTAGCTACAGGGTAGTCACACACACAAACACGCACACACTTGCCAGTATTGTGCATACACGTCTTGCCTATGTAAAGGTAACTAGTACAGTGGTATGCAGTTGGGGTATGTGCCACAGAACACATACAATTACACTTACTCTGATTCCACTTCTGAGCTGGGTGACATCACAGGACCAATTACTTGCAGTGGGGAGGGGTGAAGACAGGGTTTAGCATTTGACAAGGATAAAGGATAGTGCAAAAGGAGGTATCTCTTTGGAATGCAGCAAAACCCGCTCTCATGACAGGATGCAGACACAAATACACACACACAACCACACTCAGCCATTTGCTGACACACACACTCAGGCATTTGTTGAGACACACACACACAGACATTTGCTGTCACACACACAAACACACACACACAGTTGCCAGTGGTGGGATCAGAACTCCTGCCTATCTACAGATCACTATTACAGTACTACGCAGTTACAAGATGCGCCACAGAGATTACACATTCCAAGTCAGTCAGACTGCCCATCTACAATTGAGGACAACAACAGGGAGACTGACAGTCACAAAGTACATAGCTGTAGACCTGTGTGTTTAAAGTAGGTGTCCATTGCAACCTGTATGCACAAACAAGACACATCATCTGCAGGTAGGCCTGAGAGGTATAGTTGTAGCACAACAGGAACCCAAACTGGAGTATGGCCATCTGCAAAATGGACAACTACTATCACTATACAGGGTTACAGTGGGCATGCTCATACACTTAGTAACACAGGGCCATTTGGGATGCACTGACTACAACTACACAAGGTCATACAGGGCATGCTCATACACTTAGTGACAAAGGGCTTGTTGGATGCACTAACTCAAATTACACATGGTGGCAGTGGGTACACTCATACACTTAGTAGCACAGGGCTGTTTGAGATGCTCTCTAATTCTAACCACTGACGGCTACAGTGTGCATGCTCAAACACTTACATGTCCAGAACATGTTGCAATAGACTCCTATTGTAAACACACAGGTTTACAGCTAGATATCTCTTACCTGTCAGTATATATGCACATCATACTGGTTTACTACCTAATACCTGTATGTGGCCCGTAAATGATATATCTGTGTCTGTGCTGTGTGATACACATGCATACATGTACATGAAGTACTGACACATATATATATATATATATATATATATATATATATATATATATATATATATGTTACGTATACACATTTATGCATGTGTGGACGTGACAGACAATAGGTTACCTGGGTCGCACAAGCGGATGCTACTTACAGCATGTGTCACACACCTTGCTGCCCTGAAAGGCATACATTGATAGCAGGTTGTGGACAGTGGCATTATATGTGGAACAGTGGCATGTGCAAGCATAATGTGTGAGCCACCTTGTGTAATGGTACTGAGGTGCAGGTGTCAAGATGACCTCTCCCAGCTGTTAGTAGTTGTCATTATTAGCAGGACTGCTAACCTAAGTATATCTCACATTGGTCATATACACAAGTTCTGCTGCTGTCCGTCACCTTACATGAGGCATTTGCTACCAAGCACATTAATACCACGTGCAGTGATGTCATTGTACGGGTGGCAACTGCTAGACCAAAACAATGAGCCAATGTCCTGCTGTTATTATGAGGTTGTTCAGTGTCTGTCATTCCAGGCTGTCATGACCGAACAACGAGCCTTCAACACAGAGCACATGCATCCATGTTACACGTGTGTGTGGATAATACCTAGGTCACATTTACCCATATAGCCGCATTCCAAGGCAAATATCCGACACACAGAATTAACACCCTGATACCTACATGACAATTGCATTGGATGCTTATGCTAACCAGTGCTAGATGTGTGGCTTTAGTAATCCATTTGCTCAATGTAGAACCTACAATGGGGAATACTGACATCTGCGCAGAGAGGAACACCTGGCTGAAGGCTCTGTAGTGCACAATTGCACTACCACCATATAACTCAGATCCAGACATGTGGGCCATAACAGTGGTATGGACCATTCCAGGTGGTGGTGTACACATATTCATAAAGGCTACTCACATGTAAAGACCAGTACTCTGACATAACGCATCACAGATGAGTCAGATACAGGTGACAGTGGCAAATGCTGCATTCTAGGTTGTATCCTCATATACATCCACCACCTTGTTCCCAGACTACCAACACACATCCATATGTGGTATGACATAGTTTGGTAGACCACCAGATAACCCTCGATTGGTGGACTGTACCTATGCCTACATCAACTATGCAAAGTACCCATGTACAGACACAGCTGCATAATGTGTTATGCAATGCAATAATATCACTGTTTGTAACCAGCTCAGTTGTACACATACCAGGGTCCCTCGGATGTTGTCAGCATTAACACGGTTGACTGTTGCTGTACACCAATAAACAACACCCTCATGGTTGGATATGACCTAACCATACCTGCCCTGGTTATGTACATCCCACACTCATACAGCATAAATTACATTACCATAACTTTCGTTTTCCTTTCTACATACAGGTGACTACAGTCATTACACACATGCACATGGCAGATAGGATGCTAACAGTACATAAGGTTCGATATCTATGTTGACAGTGGTAATATCCTCTCTCTACTGGTCACCCATGACACCTATTATATCATACAACACCCCATGTGGCATGTATGTCTTTAGACATATCCACATAATGCTAGACTCAGGGAAATCCAACTCTGCTCTGAATGTCCCTGAGTAGCCACAGGTGATATGTTCATGACATGTGCAGCCATGTGTGGCCACAGCTCCTACATGTACCCCATGTCAACAATTGCAAGCCATCCATGCTGTGTGCTGTCTGGACATTAGCCTTAGTACCACAATAGCCAGTAAATGCTGGGGTGAGATCTTTACAAGCCACAGACCTCGCACATGCTTGAATGAGTGTACTACTTAACTCTAACAGTACACATGAGGTGTGTGTGGCAAATATGATGTACTCACTGTTGACCATTACAGTGCCCTGGCTTCACCATGGCACTGTCAAGTAACAGTTTGTAGGAGCATGACATGGAATAATGCTGTGTGTGTCACGCTGATATGTGCTATCGTAATATATGTACACTTGGCTACTCGGTGAAAATGGTGGTGTCCTACCAGTACATGAATACAACATCCATTATAAAGTAATGCTCGGCTATGTTTTACACATGGCATGGGGAAGGTGTGGAATGTATCCTTTTGACTTGCTAGTGATCATACTGATGTAGACTACATATGTGTACATGTATTGATGTTTGTGTAGATTCCATGTGTGTGTAGTGTCTGATGTCTGAAGGTGACTGTTGTCTTAGTACACCATGCTGTTGCAATACAGCCTCAACATTGCCAACTGTATATGGTGATATGCTCTAAGTACAGTAAGCCATACATGAGGTATGGACAGATGTTTGGACATGACTACTAAGTGGTGGGGCTTCTTTGCAGATGAATGATTACTGAGGACAGCTCACTGGTGTGTTGCAACCAGTTCTACAATAACCTGTGTACCTGCTAAGGTCAGGTTTTGTTAATTGAAGTGGAAGACAGGCAATGTAGAATTATGTAAGGGTGACACTGAAGGCAAACCTCATGACACCTGTAACAGTAATACCTAACCTGTGCATATATTGTGCATATATCAGCACAGTTGTCAAAAGAAAGAGTCAGTAAGCATTATACCGGATGCAATAATGCTGTACTTCTGTAGTACCTATCATGAGATAGGCAAGTGTTTGATTCACAGTACTGCACATGTGGGTGTGTGTCCATATATGTTACATATGGTTGGGAATACATCCCACATGTTATCACTCTCCTGAACACTGTTGCTGACACCCGTACAGAGTAATGTGTAGAAAGAAAGGCATAGGCAGGTGGTGAAACCTCACACATGTAAAGTGTCTGTATGTGTGTGACATAGGTGTATATTTTTGTGAATGCCAGTGTGTGTGTGTGTGTGTGTGTGTGTGTGTGTGTGTGTGTGTGTGTGTGTGCGCATATGGCTGCCCGGTTCCTGGAGTGAGGCTGTATTTTACCATAGTGAAATGTTAATGCCCCATCCTCCCATCCACTTAATGCACTCTAGCATCCCTGTTGATATCATCAATAGTAAACGGGCATACTAACCGCCTGTTAACATGTACACCCTGGGGTGTGACCTGTTGTTACATAGCCAACTGATGGTCCCCCCTCCCCACATACACTCACTGCACTGTAATATCCCTGTTGATGTCCTCGATCTTAGGCCATTCCAACTACCTGTACAAGTGTAATCTCTGTGGCACATAGTGTAATTGTGTAGTACTATAATGATGATATGCACATAGGCAGGGGTTCTCATCTGAACACTGGCAACTGTGTTTGTGTGTCAGAGTGTGTGTTACTGTATCTGTGTATCCCTGAGTGTGTGGGTTTGTCTGTGTTTGCATGCTGTCATGGCAGTGGGTATTACTGCTTCTCAATGAGAAGCCACTTTTTCCACTGGCCTTTACCCTTGTCATCCGGCATACCACTCTTTTACCCACTCTGCACTCCAGGTAACTATACGTGTGATGTCACCCATTATGGATGTGATGGCTCTGAACACAGTAGCTTACTACACAGCTATCATGCTCTTGGATCATTAGAACAGTAAACATAATTGAAACATGGGAGAATATAACTGTGATGTGGAAGCTACAAAGTGCATGCAGGTATTGTCATACTGACCTGTGGGTAGTCAACATATACATATGGGACACCCGCAAACACTGACATCCCCTGGCACATGCAACTACACCTGAAAGAGGAAGGCAGAATGTCAAGATCAACATGCTGTTAGTGTTGTTACACATGATACATACTGTCAAATGTACAAAATGCATTCTAAAACTGCAATACATGGTATGTCTGCTGCCTGTCAACACTACTCAACAATATTAATCTACAATTGTCTACCTAGTATGTTCACCCTGTGCATTAGACCATATGAACATGTCCCTGCACTGATGGTGTGGATGACAGGGATGCGGCACAGGCATCATCATATGCACAGGGTGATAATGTTTGCCAGAGGCCTAGGCTGTGCCATTGGATGACATCATGTGTGTGTATTAGGGCCTGTTTTATCATTGGGCATGTGTGGATGTTATGTGTGTGTGTGTTGAGGTGCCCTACTTTTGTTTCCAGTGTGTGTGTGTGTATGCATGCACACAGGTCTGGCATGTGGCTGGCCTACACAGGGGTATTATTGACAGCTGCACACTGTACAAGGCAGGTGTCACAGTTCACGGTGTCCGGCCATGGCCACGTGACCTGCGCCTGCCAGGGGTTGCATGGGCACTACCAAGCAGAGGTCCAGATTGGGTACCGTCTGATGACACATGTCGACTGGAATCGTGTCCCTGTTGGGACCATCCAGGACCACGTGCATCCTGGTGTGGACTGCACAGCACCAGCTGCACTGCTGCTGCTGCTACCGCCACTATGGGAGTGGGCATGTGCAGTAGCATGTTCATGTAGACCTTCAACAGGTGAAGTAGCTGACCTACGTCCACGTGCCTGACGCCTCACTCCCACCAGATGTTCCAGCACTGACATTCCATGCTCGAGGATTGACATACCACGGTCAAGGACTCTCACCATGTCACCCAATCATCTATCCAAAACATCTGCAAGATGATAGCGAGCATTTGAAAGTGCCTGGATGTTGTGAGGTAATGAACAGAGAACAGCCCTCTGAAGCCTCAGACCTTATCTGTTGTACCATTCAGCACGTGCCTTTGCCTCCATTACAGCCCGAAATATGCATCTGGTGACTCCAGCTGATGTGCTTTGTCTCACAGGGACATGTTGATCAGTGGTCCTCCTACAAGCAGCGCTGGGCATATGCCTGTGTGGGACATCACCAGTCTGTTGATTGGGATCATGGTGTGCAGGCACACCTTCCATAGTCACCACACTTCCCTGTTCCATGCTACCACCCGCCAACTGTCTTTCCTCTATTACCGGTGGTGATGGGGTATATGCAGGCAGGGGAACTGTGTGCGAGGATGAGGGGGAGACAGGTGGACTGGCAACCAGTGGCACAGATTCAGCCCCTGACAACCCTGCCTGAGCCTCAAACATACTATCATCATCACTGCTAGAGTCTGTGGGGACATTAACATCAGGTGGACCAGAGGAGGGCAATGCACCTACAGCAACACCTGTGAGGGGAAGACAAAAACTGTACATTACAAGTTATACCAGACACACACAGACAGACAGACAGAGACCCACACAGACAGACAGAGACACATACAGACAGACAGATGGAGACACACAGAGACAGATGGTGACACACACACACACAGACAGAGACACACACAGACACACAGAGACACACACAGACAGAGACACACACAGACACACACACACACAGACACACACACACACAGACACACACACACAGACACACACACACACACAGAGACAGACAGACACACACACACACAGAGACACATGCACACACACACACACACACACACACACACACACACACACACACACACACACACACACACACAGACACACACACAGACAGACACACACAGACTCACAGACACACACAGACACACACATAGACTCACAGACACACAGACACACACACACAGACACACACAGACAGTACATTTGTGTACACTTGTAGATGTTCAAGTGTATTCACTGTTGCAGTCATTACATTTGGGTAATCTGCTGGCCGGATGCCCTCAGTCGGCCAGAATAACAAAGTCTTGGGTCCTGCGTCAGTTGCTGTCTCCTCTTCCATGACGTCAGGTCGTCAGGGGTATAAAACATGCAGCCAACCCCATTTTAATCAGTTATTCTTGCCCCAGATGTCAGGTGCCCCCCAAATGGGGAGCAAAAAAAAAAAAAAAAAAATATATATATATATATATATATATATATATATATATATATATATACATAAAACTGAAAATATATATAAATGCATTTTAGAAAACATAAAATTTATCTTCAACTAAAAGCAAATACACCACAAAGGCCTTTGAGTATAGTGAAGGAAATAAAAAGGTATAGAAAGGGGGATGGTGGGTGAGTAACCTGGACTGCAACAGTGAATACACTCGAACATCTACATTTATGGTAAGTGTATACAACTGTAAAATGAAACTGAAAACTGCCAAACAAACTGCTGAATACGAAAACCCCGAAGGAAGCTGTCAGCAGGTTTAAATCAAGTAAATCATATAAATGAATATAATCACTGTAAACAACGTAATGTTAGCACCTTTATTTAACCAGAACTTTCGGAAGGCTTAGTAACCGACCTTCTTCAGACAAAACAGTACATGACACAAAAAAGTTGATTTAAATACATGTAACTCCACCTTATTGATGGCCTCTTAATTAAGTACCCGCCTTCATTTTAAAAAACTCTTTGTGCTTTTAATTATCAATCACAACATTCACGATGTTCCTTAAGAAACAAATAAAAACTGTTGTTTAAAACCATTCCTTAAAAATAATGTTTTTTAAAATTTGTATAATCCTTTAAACCTTTAATTGTATAATAATGTGCTGTTGAAAACGAATATTTAAACCAGCAATAAGTCACTTCTATTATACTTAGTGCTGGTTGTATGCACAGATGTACAATATTAAAACAATTTAAAACAACAGTGTCAGTAAAAATGCAATGTAGCCTACTACATTTAAATAATGTGAAACAGCCATCCCACTCTAAGACTAAACAGATATCCAATGCTAAACCAGCACAAGATAAGATAAAGCAGCTTACTCCAGAAAAAGTGTACTCAATCTATCCAAAAAGAAAGGAGAAGTAAAAGACCCAAAAACCTAATACCTACAAAATATTTGTTTCTTAAGGAACATCGTGAATGTTGTGATTGATAATTAAAAGCACAAAGAGTTTTTTAAAATGAAGGCGGGTACTTAATTAAGAGGCCATCAATAAGGTGGAGTTACATGTATTTAAATCAACTTTTTTGTGTCATGTACTGTTTTGTCTGAAGAAGGTCGGCTACTAAGCCTTCCAAAAGTTCTGGTTAAATAAAGGTGCTAACATTACGTTGTTTACACTGATTATATTCATTTATATGATTTACTTGATTTAAACCTGCTGACAGCTTCCTTCGGGGTTTTCGTATTCAAGTGTATACAACTGTACTATGTTCTTCATGTTTCACTGTTGCAGTCATTACATTTGGGTAGCATCCCAAAGCTACGGATGGGAGGATGGAACTAAACAGCATTAGGAGCAGCTATAAGGCCCTGCAGGACTGCAGTGGAAAAGCCTGCCCTGGATTTAGAGAAGAGAGGTAAATGATAATGCTTTGTGAATGTATGAACTGAGCTCCAAGTAGCAGCTTCTAGAATGTCTCTGGTAGGTATCCCTATGAGAAATGTTGCTGAAGTAGAGGCAGCCCTGGTGGAATGGGATCTGATTCCCTTGGGCACAGGTTTTCCATGGTGCAAGTAGCAGAAACAAATGCAATGGCTTATCCATTTAGATATTGTCTGCTTTGATATCGCCTTCCCCTCTGATCCTGCAGAAAATACTACCAGTAGTTGCTCAGACTTTCTTAGAGATTTTGTCCTGTTTAAGTAGAATCTTAGTTGTCTGTGTGCATCCAATGAATGCAGAATCCTGTCCCCCTTATTCTGCAGATTTGGGAAAATAGTTGGCAGGTGAATGGTCTGGTTAAGGGATACCTACCAGAGATACTGGATACCACCTTAGGCATAAAAGAAGGCTTGGTCCTGAGGGCCACCCTGTCCGGGTAAAAAATAATGAAAGGCTCCACTGCCATGAGAGCCTGTAGTTTTGAAACCCTTCTAGCTGAAGTGATTTCCAAAAGAAAAGCTGTCTTCCAAGAAATAAATTTTATATCAGCAGTAGCTGCTGGTTCAAAAGGAGGCAGGGTGAGTTTTCCAGCACAAAATTGAGGTCCCATGCAGGAGTTGGTGCTCTCCTGGGAGGCCTTAAATTTTTGGCCCCTCTGAGATACTGTTTTAGTAGTGGATGAGAAAAGAGGGGAGGCTCTGTGTTGTAATGAGCCGAGATAGCAGATGCATGGATTTTTATTGAAGAAAAAGATAGGCCCTTGTCAAGCATCAGAGTTAAGTATTGTAAAATCTGAGGAATATTGGGCTTTGCTGTGGTTATTCCTTGTGCTTGGTTCCAAACACAGAATCTCTTTCATTTGTCAGCATAAGATTTTCTAGTACTAGGCCTTCTGGCTTCTAAAATGACATCCATCACAGGTTTACTGAGAGGTGTGGTTTGAATAATTAGTTGATTAGCCATGCTGCAAGATTCAGAGTTTGGAGCTTAATGTGCAGAATTTGATAGTTCTGCTGAGACAATAGATGAGGTGTTTGAGGCAAGTACCACGGAGGAAGGTGTGACATATTCCTTAGAAGTGGGTACCAGTGGTGGCGAGGCCAGTCTGGAACAATTAGAATCATTTTTGTTTTTTCCTGTCTGACTTTTAGTAAGACCTTGGAGAGTAGAGGCAGAGGGGGAAAGGCATAGATTGATAGGTTTTTCCAGCTGAAGGATAGAGCATCCACTTTCCATGCTTTTTTGTGATGAGTTCCTTTGCAGAATTTGTCCAACTGATAGTTTTGGGGAGAGGCAATAGATCTATGTCTGGGCTTCTTCATTTCTGTGTTAACATGTTGAAGATTTGTGGATCCAGTTTCCATTCGTGTGGGTCCATAAGATTTCTGCTTAGGTCGTCTGCCAGAGTATTTTGCTCTCCTGGCAGGAATTGAGCTTGAAGATGTATTTGGTAAGTCAAGGCTGTGTTCCACAAGGTCATGGCTAGTCTGCAAAGGGGGTAGGAATGGATACCCCCTGCTTGTTTATGTACCACATAACTGTGGTGTTGTCCGGTTTTATCAGTAGTTGTCCTGGATGAAGTAAGTCCTTGAAGGCTGTCAGAGCATTTTGAACAGCTAGCATTTCTTTCTGGTTGATATGTAGATGCATTTGGTTTGGGCTCCATTTGCCCTGAATGCATCTCCCTGCCAGGTGGGCCCCCCAAGCATAGTCTTATGCGTCTGTAGTTAGGGTTTGGGTGGCAGAGGGTAGAGTGAATGACAGTCCCTTGGTTTGGTGACATGTCTCTGCCCACGAAAGAAACTCCTGTTGTAGGCAGGGAATGAGAGGAATAATTGTTTCCAGGCTGTGACAATGTTGACTCCATAAACTTTTTAGGTACCGTTGAAGTTTCTTCATATGCAGTCTCGCATATGGAATTAGTAGAATGCAGAATGCCATGAACTCCAAAGCCTGCAGTATTTGTCTTGCAGTTAACTGGGTTTTTGTCGCCATTTGTTTGAAGTATGTTGTCAGTTGCATTTGTTTGTCTGGCGTGAGGTAGGCCATCTGGGCAGTTGTATTCAAGCTTGCACCCAGGAATGTAATTATTTGAGAGGTTACCAGTTGTGATTTCTTTTCATTTATGGTGTACCCTAGGCATGCTAGAAGTCTTTTTACAAATGCCAGATGTTGAAGAAGAGTGTCCTTGTCCTCTGCCTGAATAAGACAATTGCCCAGATAAGGATACATTTGAATGTTTCTTTGTCTGCAGAATGCAATTACTGGTGCCAGGCACTTTGTAAAGACCCTGGGTGCAGTAGATAAGCCAAAAGGCAGTGCAGAGAATTGGTAATGCAAAAAACCTGCTTTGAAGCGGAGGTATCTTCTGTAAGATTCCCTT
This sequence comes from Protopterus annectens, assembly GCF_019279795.1. Taxonomy (NCBI): domain Eukaryota; kingdom Metazoa; phylum Chordata; order Ceratodontiformes; family Protopteridae; genus Protopterus; species Protopterus annectens. Next base: position 657,533,170 of record NC_056731.1, read on the forward strand.
ATTGGGATATGCAGGTATGCCTCTTTTAAGTCTAGAGTTACTAACCAGACATTCTTGCCTAGCATAGGCAGTAACTGTTGTAAAGTCAGCATTTTTAATTTTGGAATGTCCAGGAACGTGTTCAGAATCGATAAGTCCAGTATTGGACACCATGATTTGTCTTTTCTGGGTACCAGGAAAAGTCTTAAATAAAGTCCTTGTCCTTTTTCCTTTTCTGGTACAGATTGAATAGCCCCCATATCTATGAGGGACATGACTTATTTCTGGGCCTCTGCCCACTGGTTTTTGTGGCAGATCTGGCCATCCATTTGGAATTGGCAAAGTATGGAAATGAAATCTGTACCCCTGGGATACTATGTTTAATACCCACTTGTCCTGGGTAATTATCTTCCAATTTTGAGCATCACGTGCTAGTTTTCCCCCATGGGGGCTGCCAAAAGATAAGTGCTTGGAGATGGTAGAGGAAAGTCATTGAGACTGCCTACTGTAGGGTTGTGCTTTGTTACCTCCAGATTTGGAGGTAGAGGCACCCCAGTGCTTTGACCTGTAAGATCCCTGTGATTGATATCTGGAGCCTTTTGAGTACCTGGGTTTGCCCTGAGTGGCTCTGTTGGACCAATTCTTAGTAGGCCAGTGCCTACTGAACCTGGGTGGCTGCACTTGCAAGAAATCTTTTACAGTTTGCATAGATTTAGCTTTGTCTTCCATTTTCTTTAAAACCTCTTATGCCTTATTACCAAACAGACTATCATGCTGTAAAGGGGCATCCAACAATTTAGCTTTAACATGATCAGGCAGATTTTGCTCCTTGAGCCAGGCATGCCTTCTTCTCACAGATCCAGTTACGGCGGCCCTGCAAGAGGCCTCCAAGGAATCAAAACCACATTGCAAAGTATGCTTTCCAACCTGTTCTGCTGAATGCAATAAATCCTGTAACTCTTTATTTTCCACACAATCAGAAATCAACATCATTTTCCATTTCAGTAAGCCCATAACATGCTGTTGATATTTAAGCATATGAAACTGGCAGTTTAAATCCCTGATTGCCAAGTTTGCAGACATATAAACCTTCTTACCCCATCTATCCAGCACCCTGGAATCTCTATCAGAAAGGGTAGGGTTTTTGGCTGTAGAAGCCTTAACACCCTTGGGACCCTGAGAAATAGTCTCAGGATCAGCAGCAGGATTTTTGAAAAGATATTTGTGAGAGTCAGGAACCCTGTAATATCTGTCTGGCTTACTAGGAGCTGGAGGCAGGGAATCAGGAGCCATGCTTGATTCTAAGAACACATCATCAACAATGTCTAATACAGGAGGTATTGCCAAAGGCCTATGCTGAGGAAGAAGAAGGAAATCCCTAAGCCTCTTTTTTGATTCAGAGAAGTCCTGACTCTCCTAGTGAAAATGTTCCCTTAAAGTATGCAAAGTCTCTCCAAAAGAGTAATCCTCAGGAGGGGATGCAGATGGGATGGATTCCTCTGCATCAGAATCCTCGTAAGGTGGAATAGGAAATTCCTGATCAAAAGAGGAATCAGAAAAAATGGAAACCTGATCTGAAGATTCATAATCAGTGCCTTGCCTAGGCCTCTTAGTGGGGAGGGGGGTTGGGAACCCCTGATCAAGGTAATTAAATCCTCAGCCTTTTTGATCATTTGTTTTTTAGGCATAGGGGCCTGAGCACGTGGCTCATGCATCAGTTTTTTAGACATAGAAGTCATTTTTGTCCTTGTTTTTGTGGATGGCGTTGGTTTAATATAAAAATGTTGAGGCCTGAAAACAACCTCAGAAGCCGGTGCCTGCTCAGCTGCTCCGGACCCATCTAAGGGAGGGACATCCGCAGGTACAATACTTTGCGAATCTTGCAGCATACCGGACTCAAAATGGGTCTCGGTAGAATCCTGCGACTCAAAAGTAGTGGGTATCAGGGGCTGCGAAAGCCCCTCATTGAATACTGGCGAACCGGTGACTGGATTAGGAGAAGCTTCGTCATTGGTTTTGGACCTCAATGGTCTGTCTCTGTCTTTTTCCTTGCATTTTTTGTGAACTCTGGTAGTCAGATTGCTAACCGATGACATTTCAGGGTAGTTAAATCTTGAACCAATATATTTAGAAGCAAAAATATACCGACGCTTAATAGTGCATTGGTTAAATTTAGCACAAAACCAACAGCAAGGCACGTTGTGATCAGGGCCTAGGCAAGGAATACAGTACAAATGAAAATCCTTATGAGGTATTTGCTTCCCACAAGTAATGCAATTATTAACTTTTACTGACATCGGTAAGGAGCAAGAAAAAGTTTCCCCAATGGGGTGCTTAGCTTTAGTTTGAAGACTTCGGTTCTGAAACTGGAAAAATGAAACTTTCAGGTTTCGGCTGACCAGCACTTGCAAATTGCTTCTGCTTCAGGCACTGCGTGGCAAGAAAGACTGATTAAAATGGTGTTGGCTGCATGTTTTATACCCCTGATGACCTGATGTCATGGAAGAGGAGACAGCAAACAACGCAAGACCCAAGACTTTGTTATTCAGGCTGACTGAGGGCAACCTGCCAGCAGATTACCCAAATATAATGACTGCAACAGTGAAATATGAAGAACATACACATGCTACATGCAGGTGATATGGCAGATGGCATCCAGCTTAGACAATTATAGTTTCAGCTTAGACAATTGTAGTGGTAGTTATCATACATCCCTGAGTTGCACACAACAGCATGCATGTGTTATAGCAGACAGCACGCACCTTACACAATTATAGTGGTGGTTAGCATACATACCTGTATTGCACCATTTGTGTTAGTAGCCTATGCCGCATACCTGCAACACAATACATGCACTTTGCACCGTTGCACTGCACTGCCATGGTATGTGCAACATACACTACATGTTAACAGACCATCGCTGACCTTTGTACATCTGCCACTGATGCTTTGTGTTGGTCACTGACCCTGTGTATGAGGACATGAGCAGTAGGGTATGTCGACTGCATACTATGTTCGCCTGAGCCCTAGCTTTCATATCTCCCCCAAACAGTGCATGTCTGTCCAACATTATTCTGCCTACCCCTGAGCTGAGTGTAGACATTGTGCATGGGACTGTACACACATGTTTGACATGGCTGTCCCTACTTTGCAATGGTGCCACAGACCAGCACAGGTTTACAGTACACCGGCCTGCTGTGTGGCGTATGACCTTGCCAATCACATGTAGTATGGCATGTCTTCTGCTGACATGTTGAATGACATGCATACATGTGTAACACAGTGGTGTCCTTTCCAATCTACAGTACAGTAATGGTGTCCCAATGCAGAGACATGTTATACTAACATGGGCCTTCAGCTGATGCAATGCTGTCTGTCCAGCCTACAAATATGCAGGGACATACTGCACATTGAGCTGATGTGCATAGCAGCAGGGCATCATGTGGCTTTACAATTGCTATGCAGTGTGAGCTACTGACACAGTTTATAGCCATGACTATGTTCACATACAATACAAATCTAATGTGGAATGTGACCCACGTCACTGAGGTGTATACACAATAAACCCTAATGTGGAATGTGTGACACAGGTCACAGAAGGGTATACGGATGACACCCCTGCACATCTACATCCATATTATTGATATCTGGCAACACACTCAAGATGTTTAAGACATGTTATGTGGTGGTTTCATGTTGTGCCTACACAAGCTGTGCACAGGCCTGTATGATGTTTAGTGTTTCACATCTGCAATATCACCATTACACAAAGGCCATACTTGTATTGTGTTGAGCCAATGTACAAAAGGGTGAACACACATGTACATCACTTCTGCTGTGTGTGTTGCTTCATGTCTCTGGCCATCCTCCATGGCCATGTGTACACATGTTCAGTCCAATGGTTGTGATACCCATCTTATTTCACATGTCAGTGTTATCCCATATGACATACACCCATAGATGTCATATTCTCCACTGAGGACAGGGTTATGCAGACAAAGGGTGGTATGTATGGGATGTGAGACATGTTTTGCAGGATAGTTGAGCAGTGTTGCAGTCAGCCCACTACATGTCATGGACATGTCTGATAGCACATGACATTGTGTGACATTCAAAGCAAGGGTATACTCCACAAGGGTGTATCCTGTGGGCCGGTCATATTCCAGCTCCAACACATTTAGAGTGTGTGCACACATATGCTCTCTGTACAGTACTGTTCGTATTCCCAACATGTGTAATGCTGATATGTAGTACCTGTCCCTATAGTGGAACACACCTCCACCATTGTATTCACTGTTGTCCACACATCTGGCAATGACAGTTTGGAAGGTTTAGTGTAGGTGTTTCATTTAGTCTTCAATTGTTTCACATAGGTAAACAGTGTGATGCACTGCAGGTCTGACCAGTGTCCATTAACAGGACCACCATACATTATGTGTATGTGTGTTATGGCAGATAGCATGCAATTAATATGTTCCGTACATTATCAAGCCTCTTAAATAATAACAATCTCACCTGACACAGGCTGCTGTCACTGCAAAATGCCAGAGGTACCTAAACAGGAGTGTCACAGCAGTAAAATCATTATCCACACCTGTGTGATAGCTGCAGGGTGCAATGTCCATGTTAGCACATAAGCCAGTACAATACACTATACTATGAAGTATGCGCATCTGTGCGTACATAGAGTAGCAGATTATAGTATGTGGCATGTGTGCATACATGCCTTGCATATGATATTACATTACAAATTGTACAGTAACAAATGTAACTATGTCATATATAGTTGTGTTTTATGTGCAGTAGTGACTTACCAGGCAACTCCAAGCTCAGTGGTTGAGAGACACCCACCTCCACAATACCAGCTAAAGCTTGTGGATGGAGGTCTGCAGGTGTCCCCAGGTTGGACAGTAGCTTCTCGGTACATGTGAGTGGGGGCTGGGTGAGTGGCCCGCCACCTGTTGCACCCTATTCCCTGGCGATTGCATTAGCACGCTGTTTTGCCCGTCCTATCAGGTCAGTGCAGTGTCAGCACACCTGCTGATAGGTGCGATTGTGACTGCCAACATCATTTACCCTCTTGCAGTGTTCCTCCCACAGGGCATCCCACTGCTGTGCATCCTGTGGCACATGGCTGAAGAGTGTTGTGTAGTTGTCGAGGAGGTATGGGATGAGGACCACATTCTCCAAGCAGCTGTACACTGGCAGTCTGCTACATGGCATACCTGGAAGACATGATGGAGACAGGTCACAGTAATTCACAGAGAAGTACAGTAGTACAGCTGAACATACATGTGTATCACATTCATTAAGATTACAAATACGTCTTTGTAAATCTACATGAAACTAACACCACTGACATGTATAAGTCACACACATTTGACACCTACTGGTGATGAGATGTTATCGCCATATATGTGTGTGTCATGGATGTTGTCTTGACGTGGGCATGTCTGTTTGCCTGTAGTGGTGTCTTTACCTGTCAGCACATGCCTGGATGTGTTCACATTAATGCATTCAATCTTAATGCTGTGTATATGTCACATATATAGTCATACATAGCAATTAGGGACATGACCTGTGACCCTGCAGACTTGCAAGCATGTATGTGTTTTGCCATATACGTCTACATAACACTTTACAGCTGTGTAGCATCCTGCCATGTATTGCCTGTGTTGCACATGTGTAACACATGGAACAATAGCTAGCCTGATGGTATTTGCAGGGTTGGATATCAACTATAGTATGTATGGTCACAGTGATCTACTAGGCTATATGCCCTGGGCCATTTATGAGCCTAGGCAGACAGGTTACCTAGCTGTAGGCAACAGGCAGGTACATTTCAGTGGCCAGTTCAAGGAGTGCCACAGAACTGATACACATGGTTACTGATATATTTGGCATGCAACCATCACACCATGTCACAGAGAGGGGTGATGTGCAGCTTCACTGGACAGGGATGCATAGTATGGCAAGAGTATGTTAAGTGTATGGGACAGGGATCTGTCAGGCATGTTGTGGTCCTTGTACTAGAAAGGTGGATGTCCATGACGTACGTGCTTATTTGGGATCGGGATGTGTTAAGTGTAGCATGTCCAACACCTCTGGGTTGGATATGGCTTTATTTAGGGTAGGCTGAACATAGTGCAGCTAGGGATTGCAAAGGGCAGTGTAGGCCAACTACACATGGGCAATAACCCTTAAAGGAAATATGTGATCTATTATGGGTCACATGGGTGTTGAGTATGGCTGAGCAGTTATCTCTATATTCCTGGATGGCACCCTGTCATGATTAGGGGTGCCACATACGACTACCTGTCTTTTGTGGTGACATAACTATCAAAGGGAAGTACTGTCCAGCTGCATCCGATACACACAGTTGCCATTATGTTGACCGCTACCTAGGTGGTAGTTAATGGGTACAGGGTTTGTAACATAGGGGATGACAATGCAATACTTAGCTGTCAGATTGTGGCCATATGTCATACATCATACATCTGACACACTAAGGCCCTTCTGTATGTTGAACGCAGCACACATTGAGTCAACTATTGCTCCTAGTTCATAGTCATTTGCAAACATCAATAGGCTGATGCCTTCTGTGTTAGTCTGTATGGTATAGATAACAAAGAGGGGGAGTACCAGGAATGACCCCTGTATTACTGTGGCTGGCACTGGTTTGATGTGCGGGTATTAGTCAGACACCTTCTGTAGTGTTGGTTCTGCCAGCAGTCCATTTGCCAACCACTCCTGTGACATATGAATATACACCTAGTTTACTGAGTGTAGCTGGAACACAGTATGGGTGATGGTGTCCTACGACCTGGCAAGGTCATGATAGGCAGTGTGAATCAACCCTACTGTCATCTACATCTGTACTGAGTACATCAATTATGTTGACCACAGTTCATGGCCTTACAGACCAGACTCAGCAGGGTAGTTGTGCACTATGTCCCATTATCAATGGTGTCTCCCCCTTGTGGGGTGTGATAACTGTTGCTATGCACCATTCAGTGTGTACATAGCCTGACATAGAGCTATGATTGAACACGATGTGTATGTGGATAGCTGAATGTTCTTACATTTGTGTAGGATACACCGTGGGCTGTTGACAGGTCCCATGAAAGCTGTATGTATGGCTTTAGAGAGTGCGGCTTGTACCTGCATAGTTGTTAATACAGGGGCCCTATAGTGTATATGGATATATTACTAAGTGTACCTGTTGAGGGTGGGGGGAGGTGGGAGTGGGTTTAGGTTCTCAGAGACCCTATCCAGATGAACGGGTGCTATTTCTGTAGATGCAGTACTTCCCATGCCATTGTGCTGTGCAGCACAGCACGTCTTGTTGTTGCCATTACAATTAATGACACAGCTATAGAATGCTCTATGCTTGGCCTCATAATATGTAGCTGATTAGTTTCACAGTAGCTTTGCGTGGTTTTATATGGTGTATCTGCATCTTACTGAGGCTGACCAGGGATCACCTACACTCATGTGTGTTCACTCTTGCAACAGTTACTACCTTCTGTGGTACAGTTTAAAGCATGGTACCACCAGTTTGCCTACTTGTTTGTGTTGGGTTGAATCCTGGTTCTGTTTCAATGGCACAATCACTGCACATATGTGACTGCTTAAGGTTCATTTGTGTAGGATTCAGCATTTGCACATGCATTGTCCATCTGCATGGGTGCCATGGCACTCACCACTCTGCTCTTAGGAAACATAACATTGGCATTGGAGACTAATTATGTGTAGCATACTGTTAGCCCTGTTTGTGTGACTACTGTGATCCAGGTCAGTGGGGGTCAATGGAATCCAACATGCATTGAGCGCAGATGTTGGTACATGAGGAGTCTTCCCAGTTCATAATGGAATAGTTGAGAGTAACTGTTATTAAGGTTCTGTCTCAGACCTAATCTTCCCCATTTCAGCACATTATGACAGCTGGGAAGTCCTCGGCCTGGTGGGTAATCTGTCTCATGGTGCATTTTGAATTCCATTTTGGCACAAAGGTAGTTGCTCAGCATAATGCATCTGATGTTATGCAAGTGCAATTAGAGTGGAGGTGTACATATCCTTCAGGAATATGGACACACCTGCGGCCCATATGTTCCAATAAAGGATAATGGGCAAGAGGTGAGGTATGTGTTATAACATGGTCATGCAGGTGTGCTCTCTGGAGCGTTGAAACATGTCCCAGCCATTGCACAGATATGTTCTCCATGTTAGGGATTGACATACGTGTGTCCCCATAGTGTTTCTGACATGTATCATTGTGTACCGAGACCTGCAGTTTATTGCTTGACTGTCCCTGTAACAGCAGTGGACCCTCACTTGAACCATGCATGATGAAGGCACTATAGGGGAAGCATCAGCCCTAGGCAGTATCCAGATTCCCAGGGGTGACAGGTGCAGGCCCTGTCTGGCAAAGCATCATGGTCTGTCAACCATGTTATCCCAGGATGACAGATACTGGAGACCCTGTGACATGCACCACTACACTAGACAATTGTGGAATACAATCCTTTTGTCCCTGTATTGCAGTATCATTCTGGCCAATGGCAGAATGCTACCCAGGCCTTGGGACATACCTACATGGGTTACAAGACGTGACGGTCCCTACATGTGTTTCCATACAGTCCAGGCTACTGTATCACAGGTCCTGCACAACAACATGGAATATGCCAGAGCCATGTGTATGGTTCAAAAGGTGGTCTGAGTGTATGCGTATGTGGCTAATCATGGCAGACAGGCAGCTGTCAGTATGTATGCCCTCATATAGGTTGGTGTGTAACATAGTGCTAGAGTTTGCATTCACAAATGAGTACTGTTGGGCATGTTTCCAGTCATGTGTTCAGAGGTGTGGCACAATTATGCAAACTATGTCATACAGTTTGTGTATTTCGGTGTCTGTCTCTTCCTGCTTGGGGGGGGGGGGTCACTTGTTTCACCAGATACTTTGACACGTCTGTGAATGTGTGTGATTTCCAGTAGTGTGTGTGGGTGTCCTTACTGTGTTCTGGCAAGGGTATGTGTTGGTTGTGTTGATGAGCTGCATGTGTTAACCTACACCTCATGACTGTCCAGTCCAGTCATGGCTGTAGACTGGGCTGCCTTCCAGCTTACCCCTGTAGCTGCATCCCAGACAATGTGTGGGGCCTGGTGTTAGGTGGGTCTGGCAGTGTACATGGCATAGAGATTACATTCCCTCAGTATGGCCACATATACAAAGCTGACATTAGGAAACACCAGTAGCTGACTAGTGGACATGCCTGTATAAGCAATCAGTACTACAAGTACCAAGTACTGTATTTAGTTTACGTATTGCCTATGAAGATGTTTTAGACAGTGATGCTCACATGTAAATATTTGTGTTATGGACGTGACAACACTGGCTATTATGGAAACATTGCAGCTACCTTTAGCAGCAATCCTCCTCTTAGGAGCACATCACATCCTGTTAGTTGATTACAGATGATGCAAGTGTCTACAGGTTGGTTTCCTTCTCTGGGCATATACTCACAAATCCACCAGGACCATGAGCTCTGTTAGGCACAGACACCCACTCTCCAAACAGAGTCATGTATCAATAGACTCTTATGCCACTATCAACATATTCAGGATATAATCAGATATTGTAAGCCATCACCTATGATGCGGCTATTACATATGGGCAGCAGTCTCCTACATCTTATACTCCTACTGCAGATGTTACACTGGAGTTAAAGATGATATGCAACCTGTTTCATTACCAGTGCTGTGCACTACCCTACATACAGTATGTGCAAGCGGCTGTTACGTTGGCAATGAGAGGTTGGGCTACACAAATTTGGTAGTTCAACCAGTGTGTCTGTACTCTCAATATCCACTCTATGTAGGTGTGCACATAGCCATTTGGCCCAGCCTTGTAACAAAGGTCACTACACATTTGCATAACATGCACACATGAACAGCTGTTATTGCTTACAAATGATAGTAGAGAGGTGGATAGTTACCTGGCTCTTCCAATTATCTTTGCTATCATGCTGCTAACCTGTCAGATGAAAACTAATGCTATGTATCCTGTCATTGAGTATTGTAATTGCCAATAGACATAACTACTGTTTGCATAACATAACAGAACTACTATGTAGAATAGAATACAGATCTGCCTAGAATACTGTACATTACACAGTTATTGCACAATATCCCACAATGCACACCATATTTGCATGGTAAGCCCACCTTTAACATGTTCATTTTACTTATACACCCATACATATGTCGACTGTTGCAATATATCGACATATACTATCCCCTGTTATAGCACATACTTGTTGGACCAATCCTGACTCTGACAGTGGCTGGAAGCGAATTGATGGATTCCAAGCCATGTCATCCCTAGTGGTGTATGAGGAGTGTGCCGTGTGACCTACAGCAGTACACACATAGAATACTACAAGCATTACTACTGCTCAACAATACATCACAGCAAGATAGCTATTTCCACTATATGCATTGATTACACTGTAATTATTACAGTACAGGTACTAAATATACAGATATACTACATGTTATACATACCATCTTAGTAATTGGAAGTGTTATTAACTAGTGTAATACTCATTTTCAGTTCATCTTTCACTGTTTTGTACTGTCCTACAGGTAGATACAGATGGTTTAAATGTGTGACAAGGCAATCTTTTATAATTACAGATCAGTAACATGTGCTATCCCGATGACCAATTGGTGTTCCTAAGTAGCTAATTACATGCACATCAGCTGCGCTGCTACTGCCTTAGCCAATACCATGGCTACAGTGGAGTATAATTGAGTACTCCACTTGGGCATTGTCCCTTTGCCTTACTTGTGAGGACTGACAGACATGGAGGGGCTGTATCCATATTCATCAGGGATACCTACACCTCCAGGTTAGTGGGGCAGCATGATACCTCTGTGATCATCCATGTGCAGTTAACATCAGCCACAACTGCAATGTGGAATGCAGTCTGCTATGGATCATCCTCCTTGACCCAGGACCTCCACTCCACCTACCTGGAGACAGTGGAGAACATGACAGTCCTAATGCACACCCTGGCATTGGTCAATGTCAACTACCATACCATTAACTGGGAAACGTACTCCGGTACTCACTTCCAGGCCCAGCACTTCCTGGAATGTATCACCTCATATGCTCTGTATCAGGTGGTAACCTCCCTAACGTGGAGTGGAAACTACTAATTGTGGTCATCACCAACATGGGCAACAGGTGCACCACAGCGGAGGTTAACCGGTCACTGGTTAGATCTGACCATGAACTATTCACTGTCTCCACACCCTAGCATCTCCCCCACCCATGGATACCACAGTGTATACCTTTCCTACAGTTAACTTTACACTACTAGTGACAGGGGTGGGGGGTTTCACAGCCCCCATGCAAAGGGGAAACACTGCTCAAGATACAGACAGATTTACAAATGCAGTCTATAAGCACCTACATGGATGTATGGATCGTGCCATCATTGGTAAACCAAGACTCACTCCTCCTAGACAAGGACACTGGTCTGGTGGACCTCTGCAATAAACAGGTTATACTACAGAAGTAGGACAGTGTTCCAGACAGACAGCAAATCCCACGAAGGGCAGACATCTGTGACCACTATTAGTATGATACGCAGGTCCCTCATGACATCATCCAAGGCTAACATCAGCAGGAGAATATGCAAGGATTTGAAAGATAACCACAAAGCCTTCTATGGCTATGTCAAGGATCTACGTGGTGACACACAGATTTTCACTGTGCCAGTGAAATATAGCACAAAATATGTTGACCCTACTGATATTGCCAACATCCCTGCAGATACATTTGGTGCATACTTCACCCCCTTAAAGAGCCACAGCACTACCCGAAAGGTACAGTATCCCAACCATCAGAGGCACACAGGTGGAAATGGCCCTCTCTAACAGCAGAACACAGCATCAATGGAGGCAGATGTTGACCCAGACTGCATCTTGCAAACTATACAAGACAACCTGCCCCCCACTTAATTAAGCATTCCTACCTCAGCCTCTCCACAGGCTACATGCCCATACAATGGCACATGGCAATGGTTATTCCACTCCATCAAATTGAAATCACAACTGACCATGGTAACTACCACCCCATAAGCCTGACTAGACTGATCTGCAATGGTATGGTTCATGTCCTCATGGCACTCATTAACAATGACATTGGTAACTTCTGAACACGTGACACACTCCAGGTCAGCTTGGCTGAGTGCAGTTCATGCCTACTGAACCTGTTTGACATCTTACATACAGTCACCAAGACATTAGATGATGGGGGAGGTGGTTCACACATACTACCTGGACCTCACCAAGGCTGTACATTCACCCATACATCACAGGTTGGGTTGCCAATGGGCTTACACACAGAACCCACATGGTATGACTAGCAGTCTCCAGGTCCAACTCTTGAACAGTCATGATTGGTGTCCCACAGGACTCAGTCCTGGGAGCCCTACTGTTTGGCATATATGTCTCAGATGTACAGGCAAACACAGGTGGATTATGACAGACCATGTTTGGCAATGACTGCAAACTGGGAGCCATGACTGATAGTCCAACTGACACGGACATCCCTCAAGGAGCCTCACAAAGAATATCACAGGGTGCCAACAACATGGCCTCCAGCCAAGTGCCACTAACTGCATGGTCATTCCATTGTGGAATTGGCACCCACATATTAACAAATAAGTGGAAGCCACTTTAATACAGACGAGGTAATGAGGTATCTGGGTACTAAGGTAGATAGTGATCTCCCCTTTGACAATCATATCTCCACAGTAGTTAGGTTCATAGTTTCATAGGTAGATACTAGGCTATCTGCCCTAGGGCATTTATAAGCCTAGCCAGAGCGTATTTGGCTTCCGCCTCCCTATTAGATTAGCCTACTGTGCCTCTGTAAAGTAGGTCACAGAAGGTACCCTTTTAAGATTAGTTTACTGTGCCTCTGTCTAGCAGGGACACAGAAGAGATCCCAGGGGTGAATTTGCAATTTCCCATCCACGTATCTAGATTTCGCTTGAGGAGGGTCAGCGAGGGGCTATGTCTAATATGAATATGAATTGGGATTCTATTCCAGAGTGAGGGGATCCTCTGGGAAATTAATCTGTCCCTCCAGCATGTCCTATTTATTTTTGTGCTGAGGCTTGGGTCCCTGGACCGTGTAGCTCTAAGGGACTTGGATTTTTTGAGGTGGAGCATGTCCATTAATTCACGGTTTGACATGGCTTTGTACGTCAGGCATAGATTGCCTCTGAGTAGGCAGTAAGCAACTGAGTAGAGCTGGAGTTTCTTTAGTCGAGCTGCATAGGACATCTGTTTGTAGCCCATGATCCTCTTGGTGAGGTACTTTTGGGGTCTCTCCAGTTGCTGCAGGTGTCGGGTAAGGTACATCCCAAAAGGGGCATTGTATTCAATTATGGGCCTGATGAGTGACGAGTAGAGGGGCACAATGACCTCTCTTGATCTAGATGCAAACCCTTTCGTGATAAGGTGTGCTATATAGAAGGTCTTTCTAACCACTTTGGCAACGTGATTATCAAAGGAGAGATTACTATCTACGTTGGTCCCCAAATCTCTAATTACTTCTTCTGTACTTAATGGATTACCACCTATGTAGTAATTTGTGGGCACCTTGTTTTTCCCAAAGGGGATGACTATGCACTTTTTAGCATTTAGCTTGAGGCCGTGGCTCTGGCACCAAGCATCCATCTCTGTGAGATCCTTTTGGAGGATGCTTGTGTCAGCTGGAGATTCGATTATGGCCCCCAGTTTGCAGTCATCTGCGAAGTTTGTCAGCCATAATCCCCCCGTGTTAGCCTGAACCTCAGAGAAGTATATACCGAACAAGAGAGGTCCCAGAACTGAGCCCTGTGGGACGCCACTTGTAACTGGTTTGGATTCGGACATGGCACCTGCGATTCTGACCATGTGGGTTCTATCTCTGAGCCAGTTTGCAACCCATCTTGTGATATAGGGGTTGATATTTAAGCTGGTATGCTTATTTATGATGCCCGAGTGGGGTATTGTGTTGAAGGCTTTTGCAAGGTCCACGTAGGCTGTGTGGACTACCTTGCCCTCATCTATGGCTTTGGTAACTGTTTCAAAGAAATCAATTAGGTTTAAGAGGCAAGATCTGCCCTTAACAAAGCCGAATTGGGTAGGGTCCAGTGTCTGGAGGCTCCCAATGTCTTTGTTTATGAGTTCCATGATAATACACTCCATAGCTTTACAGACCAGACTAGTCAGGCTTATGGGGCGATAGTTTCCGGGGTCCGTTGTGGCACCACCGTTGTGGAGTGGGACCTCTGTAGCTGTACGCCATTCTTTGGGTACATATCCTGTAGTAAGGCTAAGTTTGAACAGTGACTTAATGTGAGGGTTCAGTTCTTCATGGAGCTCATGTAAGACACAGCCTGGGACACCGTCCGGTCCCACAGATGCTGTGTTTTTTGCTTTGGAGAGGGCAGCTTTCACCTGTGCATCTGTGATGTCAGGGAGGTTACATTCAGTTGGGATAGGCATTTGCTCCTTTGGAGGGGAAGGGGGGGAGAAGTTTGCGCTGAATCTGTCTGCCAGGATGTTGGCTATGTCTGTAGGTTTGGTATATTTTTTACCGTTATGCAACAATTCAGAGCATATCTGGAAGTTTCCGCCCATGTTCCTGACATAACTAAAGAAGGCCTTGTGATTATCTTTAGTGTGTAGGGCAATTTTTCTTTCAAAACTGGCCTTTGATGATTTTATGAGGGATCGAAGTTTCTTGCTAATACTGATCAGAGATGCCTTCCCTTTTTGGGATTTTGCTCTATGTAGTAGCTTCCTCCTTCTGTTGTATAGCTTATTTATGGCCGGGGTCCACCAGACCGGTCTCCTGTTTTTGGAGGAGTGAGTCTTGGTTTTATTTGGGATAGCATGATCCATGCATTCCTGCAGGTGCTCATAGAATGCATTTGTAAAGGATTCTGCGGATTGGGCTGTATTATCCTCTGGCCCAGGGGCTTTGAAGGGTTCCACCTCAGTCTTGAGAAGTGCAAAGTTGGCTTTTGAGAAATTCTTTACAGTGATTTCCTTGGCTGGGGGTGGGGGCCGGGATATGGATGTCCAGGGAAATTTGTTTATGGTCTGATCTTACCAATGAGGGGTTTACCTCTGGTGTGGAACATAGAGACCCCATGTTGGTGATGACCAGGTCCAATATGTTGTTCCCTCTTGTGGGAGTGGTGACCAGTTGTTCCATTGCTAGAGTTTATAAATTCAAGGAACCGCTGGGCTAGGGTTTTGGGCTTGAGTAGTTTTCCCAGTCAATGTTTGGGTAGTTGAAGTCACCCAATAACATAGTGTTTGGAGAGACCTTCATATTCTCCAGTGTTCTCAGGAATGCCAAGTGGGGTTCCTGTAATAGGGAGGGTGTTCTGTAGCAGGCTACAAACTGAAAGGCAGTTTTGCCCGCTGTTAGTTGCACATGGATGGTTTCTGATGCTTCGTGCAGTGCTACTAACCTGGAGATGTAGATATCTTTGATGAATATAGATACTCCCCCTCCTTTTGTGCTTTGGTCCGAGTTTTGGGGCAGAAACGCATGGTATGAGTTATAACCTGGTAGTGCTAGGTTGCTCTCAGGAGCCTTGAACCAGGTTTCTGTTACTGCACAGACATCGATTTTCTCCATACTGAGGAGAGCCTTGAGTGCGTGCATCTTGAGGTTTAGACTTCTGGCATTGAGTAGCATTACCTTTAGTTTTTTATCCTTGGGTTGTCTATGGAGGTGGGTTTGTCCTTTGAGCCTTGCCTAAAAAAGGCACTATGGGGATGGCAAGAGCCTTGGCCAGTATACGAAAGCCTAAGGGTGACAGGTGCAAGCCGTCCCTAGCAAAGCAACGTGGCTTGTCGAGCATGTCATCCCAAGGTGACAGACACTGGATCCCCTTTGAATAACACCAATACTTTAGCCAGTTGTTGAAACTGATCATTTTGTCTTTATACTGTGGCATCATTCTTGGTGAGGGCAAGATGCTACTCAAGGTCAGGGTCATACCAGCCTGGACTACATGGTCAGAGAGCTCCTCTATGTCTCTTTTCATGTAGTCCAGGGAGGTACATCTCAGGTCATTCACACCAGCATGGACAATGACGGAGTCATACTTGTACTTACTTTGGAGTGACCTGAATGCTTGCATTATGTGGTGGATCCTGGCACCCGACAGGTAGCTTACAGTGACCTTCTCCTTGTTCAGTCTGGGGAGTGGGACGTCAGTGTGCCGGACAATAGAGTCCCCTATAACAAGTGTATTTGGTGTGTTGTTTGGTCTTAAGGGCTGTGACTGTGAGGCACACTGATTTTGTGAGATATGTGATTCATGGGTATTGTTGAGGGGTGGCTGTTGCTTGGATATCTGCTTAGGAGGTCTTTGCTGTTTAGGCAGATTTTTATTTAAAGCCTCCGAGTATGTTTTTGTGTGTTTATGTGTTGGGTATGCAGATGCAATAGGTCTGTGTGAGACTGGATTTGTGGTGTGGGTGGTTACCTTTTCCTCCTGACTGACTGTGCCAATCTTGGGTTGAGAGAGCTCTGCCTCCAGTTTGGCTGTGTAACTGCATCTCTCACATGTATTAGAGTTTGTTGGTAGGAGGACATCCTTCTATGCAGGCCATCTGATTACTAAAGGATTCCCATCTAGACATACTGGGGTTATAGTGCCCCTTTACTCATCACTCATCAGTCCCATCATAGGGTATAATAACCCATGTGGGATGTACCTCAGAGGACACGTCTAACAGCTGGGGGGGGGGGGTCCACGAATGTACCTCGCCAAGGGGAATACTGGCCTCCAACATATGGCCTATGCAGCCAGACTGAATAAACTCCTGCTTTACTCAGTGGCATCTTGTTTACCCAGAGATGATTTCTGCTGGCCAACACAGCCATGTCGAACTCAGGCTTGATGGATATGTTCCACCTATGGGAATCCATGTCACAGTGAGCCACACACTGTAGTGAGCTGAACCTTGCCACAACAATAACTGGAAGATGCTGGAGGGATAGCTTCCTGCCACAGACACTCCCCATACTTTGGAACAACATCCCTAACTACATTATACAGAGCCCCTCACTAACACTCTGCAAGAGAAACCTTGAAGGGTGGATGGGGAACAGTAGATGCACCCCAGAGATCCCGCCATTGGCTCTGCTCCACAGAGGGACAGTTAATGAATTAATGGGGTGCCAAAAGCTGACACATTTTGGCTGGCCTTATAAATGGCCTCTGGCAGTTGGCCAAGTACCTACCTATGAATCTATACATACAGTATCTGCATATGCTGATAGCTTAATTTACTGTTCAGGTGTTGACTTACCTTGTGCCAATGGCTGTTGTGTGTGCAATAGTTGAGAGCTGCCTATGGTGGATGCACACAGTAGACTGCCTATACATGACAATTTACAGGTAGTCTTGTGTGTGTGCCATCCATTTTTACTGTGTGTGCAGGTGGAGAAAGGTGTCAGTCCCTAGTTGCCTACACTCATGGTGTGTGTGTTATACGTTCCCTCTTTGCCAATGCATGGGCATACTGGGCATGCCTCCATCTGCCTACTGGGGCTGGCTCAGGGTGTTCATGGTCTGAGTACCTCTGTGCCTGTGGAGCACTTGGCAATGGTGGTGGAGTGTGAGGGCCTTCACCATTCTGTCCCTGCTGCAGCTGTTTCCGCAGGATTACATTGTGCAGCATGGCACATGCTATGAAGATGTGTGCACACGTGCCTGGAAAGTACTGCAAGGCTCCACCAGATATGTCCAAGCAACGGAACTGTGATTTCAGCATCCCAAACACACGCTCTATGATGATTCTGGTTTGTGCGTGTGTCTCATTATGGCATTCGTGCATGGGTGTGTGTGCTTTTCTGGAGGGAGTCATCATCCATGGTTCCAGTGCATAGCCAGCATCCCCCACCAGGTGGCCATATGGGATGTTTCCCCTGGCAAATACCTGATACAGCTCTGAGGAATTGAGGAATGCCAGATGTGGGAGTCGTGATAGCTTCCCGGGCTGTCAGCACACACATCCATGATAATGCCCTGGGCATTACACACAACCTGGCAGTTGATGGAGGGGTATCCTTTGTGGTTTTTGTAGCACCTACCCTGCTCACCGGGTGGTGACTTTATGTGTATGTGCATGCAGTCTATTGCACCCAGTACCTCCGGGTATTCTGCTACACGGTGGAAGAGACGCATATTGCTGGCCAACTCCTCCTGCATTCGGGGGAAGTATATGTGCTCATTGGCATGTGGTAACATGGCATCCAGGAACTGGTGTAGTACCCTGGATGCTGATACCTGTGAGATCCCCATGATATCCCCAATTGGTCTTTAAAAGGTACCTGTAGCTAGTATTCTCAGGCTTACACATTCCTTCGAATCCACTGGGATGGGTTCCCTTCTGTTTGTTCTGGCTCTGAGGCATGGCTGGCACAGCTCCACAAGTTGCTGTAGGGTGTCCCTGTCCACTCTCTAATGCTCTACTATCTCCAGATCATGTAGCCCCTGGTAAGGTTATCCTGGGTCTGAACACTCACCTCCTCCTCTGGTGCCTGCGGTGGTCATGTGCATCATCCTCCACACCACCTTCAGTCTCCAACACATGCTGGTGGATCAAAGCCATGGCAGCCCCTAACATGTACATAACAAAAGTTCCCCATCTGTATGCACCACTGGTGCAGAGTGTATGGGAATACACAAATGTGTGTGAGGTGCTTTCACACTTTACAGTATTGTGCTATAGATGCTGCTGATGTAAGTGGGTGTGTATGAGCTATTCCAGCTGCTGTGTGTCTTAATTATGGGTTTTGCAATGAGTACTGCAAGTGTGGGGCCTTTACTGTGGAGATCTACTTGCCTGCCTTGATTAATCTGTTGCTCTTTAATTCACTTTTAGACGTGGATCCCCTCCCATTATCAGGCATGTATCCACCTGCCGTCTTTCTTGTTTTGTACTTTCCCAACCCAGTCATGGCAAAATGTGCCTTGTAGCTGATATACTGCATATCGGCTTTGTTCTGCTTTGACACTTTTCTGTTTTCTTTGCAGTACAGCCCCTCCCCTTCCCTGTTCTGCAGGTAGCTGCTTGCAGCTTTATTAGATGTTGTCAATGGTCCACTGTAGGCTTCTAGGTGTTAATTAGTCATTTGTACTCCAATTTCACTGCTGCAGCATTTCCTTATTTCTTTCCTATATCCTTCCTATTTCAGCGGCAGTGCAAGCCACACATACCCGTTTACCAGGTTTACGCACGTTTTCATCTCTGTTCACATGCATACTCGGTTACATTGTGTACTCTCAGCTAAGCATAGCTATGGGCAATTCGACACACCCCTATCCTGCAGCTTTGCCTAGCTAGGGGCAGACCGGTTTAGCAATGCTCCAGTGTGCTTACAGCAATGGAGACTCACCCCTCTCTTGATGTCATCTTTATCTCAAGGGTTGATCTCGGTGTTATAACGCTACGCTGTAACGTTCATCCTTAAACCAGAGGGGAATCTGTGATTCATTATTACTCCTCTCATTTGCATGGCGTTGCCTACTAATTCCTAGCTACTGCGCATAACACTGTCACTGCCCCTTAGCAACTCTTGTGCCATGAGCATGGTGTAGCATGCCTGCCATTGACTATTATGGGGAAATCATGATATGTGTTTCATTGCAGTTTTATTCTATATTTTTATATATTCCTTGCTATCCCCTTTGCGCACTGCTGCCCTGTGCTTCCACGTCGCGATAGTGCGACTATATATATTAAATGTTAATTTTATATTTTGTACATTTTTTTATGCCAATGGCTATATATTTAGCCATTGGCATATATTAACAATATAATACATGTGTTTGGTCGGCTGTCATGGCTCCGATTTTATGTCTGCAAAAATATAAACTGTTTTCTGCGGTTTACATTTCTGCATGCTTACACTATGCCTGCACCACTTCCTGAATCGCTACATACCTTCATTTGCATGCTACACTGCTGCACATGGGGTAATTAGCATACAAGGCTCAGGAGTTGTGCGGGCGTAGCATACGCAGGTAGTGCACATGGGAACAGCTCGTACCTGAATTGCTCAGTGGCCATCTTTGGTGTTAGAATGGCGACGCTACGCCTGCACCTGGCGCAAGCTTCATGAATCCCGGGGATAGTCTTATAAGAGTAATTTCTAGAATGCTGTTATGGCATACCACTTTAAAGTCAAAACAATCCTTTCCAAAACCTGCTCACTGATGAAAACATGTCAAATGGGTGTCTGTCAGAGAGGCATCCTGTTGAATCCATTCAGTTTTATGTAAGGCTGTTCATGTACATTGCACTGGTTGTCCTTTTCTACTGTTTCATTACATAACACTTACTTCTTACAACTGTGCCTGCGAGAGATGCATATTTCCTAGTGCAGCCTGTCATGAAATGATAAATGAATACAGCGGCATGGTATTTCAGAAATACCTAATGTTTTTACTGTTTCAGAGTGGAATTCTGTGCTAATTCTCTGGTACACTTTTAGGCTCATGCAATGATACCACAGAGAGAGAAAGAAACACAGGCCAAAAATAACACAGACAGAATCAATAACTGTCTTTTGTGCATTTCTAGTCTTTTTAAACACACAATACTGAATCTACTGAAAATGATTAACCTGTAATAAAACTCTATCTCACAACATAAGACAAATGCCTTGCAATCACGCTGAAACACTCATAAAACATAGATGCATGGCAGAGCTTATGCAACAATCTGTGCAGCTGACTGCAGGAACATTACCTCCCAATGAACAGACAAGTATGACTGTGTCCCTGGAATCCATTTCTCATTCTGGATTATTGTATTGAGTTTCTGCGTCATGAAACTGATATCACAGATTAAGTCAGAATGCTTGTTACGAAATAGTTAAATTAATCCATACACAAGAACAGATGACCTCTATTACAGTAATTTGATTTTTTTTCTTCCTGTAAACATTAGTCAGTAGACTAAAAATACCTACATTATTCTACTGAAAGATGATGCATGTTTTCCATCAACCTTCAGACTGAAGCTAGTAATCCTATTGTACCTGCCCCCACTTAATTAAGCATTCCTACCACAGCCTCTCCACAGGCTACATGCCCATACAATGGCACGTGGCAATGGTTATTCCACTCCATCAAGGTGAAATCACAACTGACCATGGTAACTACCACCCCATAAGCCTGACAAGCCTAGTCTGCAATGGTATGGTTTGCATCCTCATGGCACTCATTAACAATGACATTGGTAACCTCTGAACATGTGACTCACTCCAGGTCATCTTGGCTGAGTGCAGTTCATGCCTACTGAACCTGTTTGACGTCTTACATACAGTTATCAAGACGTTAGATGATGGGGGAGGTGGTTCACACATACTACCTGGACCTCACCAAGGCTTTTGTCACCATGCCCCACTCAGGTATTATTGATAAACACACCAGCCTGTACATTCACCCATACATCACAAGTTGGGTTGCCAATGGGCTTACACACAGAACACATATGGTATGACTAGCAGTCTCCAGGTCTTGAACAGTCATGACTGGTGTAACACAGGACTCAGTCCTGGGAGACCTCCTGTTTTGCATATATGTCTCAGATGTACAGGCAAACACAGGTGGACTACGACAGACCATGTTTGGCAATGACTGCGAACTGGGAGCCATGATTGATAGTCCAACTGACACGGACATCCCTCAAGGGGCCTTACAGAGAATATCACAGGGTGCCAACAACACGGCCTCCAGCCAAGTGCCACTAACTGCATGGTCATTCCATTGTGGAATTGGCACCCACATATTAACACATAAATGGAAGCCACTTTAATACAGACGAGGTAATGGGGTATCTGGGGACTAAGGTAGATAGTGATCTCCCCTTTGACAATCATATCTCCACAGTAGTTAGGACATCCTTCTATGCAGTCCATCTGATTACTAAAGGATTCCCATCTAGACATATTGGGGTTATAGTGCCCCTTTACCCATCACTCATCAGTCATATCATAGGGTATAATAACCCATGTGGGATGTACCTCAGAGGACATATCTAACAGCTGGGGGGTCCACAAATGTACCTCGCCAAGGGGAATACTGGCCTCCAACATATGGCCTATGCAGCCAGAATGAATAAACTCCTGCTTTAGTCAGTGGCATCTCGTTTACCCAGAGATGATTTCCACTGGCCAACACAGCCATGTCGAACTCAGGCTTAATGGATATGCTCCACCTATGGGAATCCATGTCACAGTGAGCCACACACTGTAGTGAGCTGAACCTTGCCACAACAATAACTGGAAGATGCTGGAGGGATAGCTTCCTGTCACAGACACTCCCCATACTTTGAAACAACATCCCTAACTACATTATACAGAGCCCCTCACTAACACTCTGCAAGAGAAACCTTGAAGGGTGGATGGGGAACAGTAGATGCACCCCAGGGATCCCGCCATTGGCTCTGCTCCACAGAAGGACAGTTAATGAATTAATGGGGTGGCAAAAGTTGACACATTTTGGCTGGCCTTATGAATGGCCTCTGTCAGATGGCCAAGTACCTACCTATGAATCTATACATACAGTATCTACATATGCTGATAGCTTAATTTACTGTTCAGGTGTTGACTTACCTTGTGCCAATGGCTGTTGTGTGTGCAATAGTTGAGGGCTGCCTATGGTGGATGCACACAGTAGACTGCCTATACATGACAATTTACAGGAAGTCTTGTGTGTGTGCCATCCATTTTTACTGTGTGTGCAGGTAGAGAAAGGTGTCAGTCCCTAGGTGCCTACACTCAGTGTGTGCGCTATATGTTCCCTCTTTGCCAGTGCATGGGCATACTGGGCATGCCTCCATCTGCCTACTGGGGCTGGTTCAGGGTGTTCGTGGTCTGAGTATCTCTGTGCCTGTGGAGCACTTGGCAATGATGGTGGGCTGTGAGGGCCTTCACCATTCTGTCCCTGCTGCAACTGTTTCCGCAGGATCACATTGTGTAGCATGGCACATACTATGAAGATGTGTGCACACGTGCCTGGAAAGTACTGCAAGGCTCCACCAGATATGTACAAGCAATGGAACTGTGATTTCAGCATCCCAAACACATGCTCCATGATGATTCTGGTTTGTGCGTGTGTCTCATTATGACGTTCGTGCATGGATGTGTGTGCATTTCTGATGGGAGTCATCATCCACAGTTCCAGTGCATAGCCAGCATCCTGCACCAGGTGGCCAATTGGGATGTTCCCCCTGGCAAATAATCGATACAGCTGTGAGGCATGCCAGATGTGAGAGTCGTGATAGCTTCCAGGGCTGCCAGCACACACATCCATGATAATGCCCTGGGCATTGCACACGACCTGGCAGTTGATGGAGGAGTATCCCTTGTGGTTTATGTAGTGCCTACCCTGCTCACCGGGTGGTGACTTGATGTGTATGTGCGTGCAGTCTATTGCACCCTGTACTTCCGGGTATTCTGCCACATGGTGGAAGAGTCGCCAACGCCTCCTGCTTTCGGAGGAAGTATATGTGCTCATTGGCATGTGGTAACATGGCATCCAGGAATTGGTGTAGTACCTTGGATGCTGCTGCCTGTGAGATCCCCATGATATTCCCAACTGGTCTTTGAAAGGTACCTGTAGCTAGTATTCTCAGGCTTACACATACCTTCGTATCCACTGGGATGGGTTCCCCTCTGTTTGTTCTGGCTCTGAGGAGTGGCCGGCACAGCTCCACAAGTTGCTGTAGGGTGTCCCTGTCCACCTTGTAATGCTCTACTATCTCCAGATCATGTAGCCCCAGGTAGGTTATCCTGGGTCTGAACACTCTCCTCCTCCTGTGGTACCTGTGGTGGTCATGTGCATCATCCTCCACACCACCTTCAGTCTCCAACACATGCTGGTGGATCAAAGCCATGGCAGCCCCCAACATGTACATAATAAAAGTTCGCCATCTGTATACACCACTTGTGCAGAGTGCATGAGAATACACAAATGTGTGTGAAGTGCTTTCATACTTTATAGTATTGTGCTATAGATGCTGCTGATGTAAGTGGGTGTGTATGAGCTATTCCAGCTGCTGTGTGTCTTAATTATGGGTTTTGCAATGAGTACTGCAAGTGTGGGGCCTTTACTGTGGAGATCTACTTGCCTGCCTTGATTAATCTGTTGCTCTTCAATTCACTTTTAGACCTGGATCCCCTCCCATTATCAGGCATGCATCCACCTGCCGTCTTTCTTGTTTTGTACTTTCCCAACCCAGTCATAGCAAAATGTGCCTTGTAGCTGATATACTGCATATCGGCTTTGTTCTGCTTTGACACTTTTCTGTTTTCTTTGCAGTACAGCCCCTCCCCTTCCCTGTTCTGCAGGTAGCTGCTTGCAGCTTTGTTAGCTGTTGTCAATGGCCCACTGTAGGCTTCTAGGTGTTAATTAGTCATTTGTACTCCAATTTCACTGCTGCAGAATTTCCTTATTTCTTTCCTATATCCTTCCTGTTTCAGCTGCAGTGCAAGCCGCTCATACCCATTTACCGGGTTTACGCACATTTTCATCTCCGTTCACATGCATACTCGGTTACCTTGTGTACTCTCAGCTAAGCATAGCTGTGGGCAATTTGACACACCCCTATCCTGCAGCTTTGCCTAGCTAGGGGCAGACCGGTTTAGCAATGCTCCAGTGTGCTTACAGTAATGGAGACTCACCCCTCTCTTGATGTCATCTTTATCTCAAGGGCACACCTCGGTGTTATAACGCTATGCTGTGAGGTGCATCCTTACACCAGCGGGGAATCTGTGATTCACTATTACTCCTCACATTTGCATGGCATTTCCTACTAATTCCTAGCTACTGCGCATAACACTATCACTGCCCCTTAGCAACCCTTGAGCCATGAGTATGGTGTAGCATGCCTGCCATTGACTATTATGGGGAAATCGTGATATGTGTTTCAATGCAGTTTTATTCTATATTTTTATCTATTCCTTGCGATCCCCTTTGCGCACTGCTGCCCTGCGCTTCCACATCGCGATAGTACGACTATATATATTAAATGTTAATTTTATATTTTGTACATTTTTTTATGCCAATGGCTATATATTTAGCCATTGGCATATATAACAATATAATACATGTGTTTGGTCAGCTGTCATGGCTCCGATTTTATGTTTGCAAAAATATAAACTGTTTTCTACGGTTTGCATTTCTGCATGCTTACACTATACCTGCACCACTTCCTGAATCACTACATACCTTCATTTGCATGCTACACTGCTGCACATGGGGTAATTAGCATACAAGGCTCAGGAGTTGTGCGGGCGTAGCGTACGCAGGTAGTGCACATGGGAACAGCTCATACCTGAATCGTTCGGCGGCCATCTTTGGTATTAGAATGCCTACGCTACACCTGCACCTGGCGCAAGCTTCATGAATCCCGGGGATAGTCTTATAAGAGTAATTTCTAGAATGCCGATATGGCATACCACTTTAAAGTCAAAGCAATCCTTTCCAAAACCTGCTCACTGATGAAAACATGCCCAATGGGTTCTGTCAGAGAGGCGTCCTGTTGAATCCATTCAGTTTTATGTAAGGCTGTTCATGTACATTGCACTGCTTGTCCTTTTCTACTGTTTCATTACGTAACACTTACTTCTTACCACTGTGTCTACGAGAGATGCATGTTTCCTAGTGCAGCCTGTCATGAAATGATAAATGAATACAGCAGCATGGAATTTCAGAAATACCTAACGTTTTTACTGTTTCAGAGTGGAATTCTGTGCTAATTCTCTGGTAAACTTTTAGGCTCATGCAATGATACCACAGAGAGCGAAAGAAACACAGGCCAAAAATAACACAGACAGAGTCAATAACTGTCTTTTGTGCATTTCTAGTCTTTTTAAACACACAATGCCGAATCTACTGAAAATGACTAACCTGTAATAAAACTCTGTCTCACAACATAAGACAAATGCCTTGCAATCATGCTGAAACACTCATAAAACATAGATGCATGGCAGAGCTTATGTAACAATCTGTGCAGCTGACTGCAGAAACATTACCTCCCAATGAACAGACAAGTGTGACTGTGTCCCTGGAATCCATTTCTCATTCTGGATTATTGTATTGAGCTTCTGCGTCATGAAATTGATATCACAGATTAAGTCAGAATGCTTGTTACGAAATAGTTAAATGAATCCATACACAAGAACAGATGACCTCTATTACAGTAATTTGATTTTTTTCTTCCTGTAAACATTAGTCATTAGACTAAAAATACCTACATTATTCTACTGAAAGATGATGCATGTTTTCCATCAACCTTCAGACTGAAGCTAGTAATCCTGTTGTAAATGGAAAAAAAAGTATTTCTTGTCTCCAGACAAATCAAATTTAAACAGTGGTGTAATGCATCATCTCTTAATTATCAATCTGATAGAGCGATGATTAATGTGAACATTCTCATACCATTCATCCATTAAACATTTTAAAAATTCAATTTTTATACATTTATCCTATGCCAGATGCATTTAAAATGCATACTTATATACGTGATCAACGGTGATTGTAATGGAACATGACATTCTTCTAAAGTTGTGATGCCCTCTTAAAACTCAGTGAAAAAATAATATACTGATGAGAAGCTCAAAATGTAGCTGTTTTGATCATCAGTGTCAAAAAGGAATGGAACTGGTACTAGTAGTTTGGTGTTATTAGTTGGTTTGCGAATTTGTTTACTTTTTATTTATTTTTATTTATTTATTTTTAATGAAGGCAAACCGCATCTTAGTTGTGCAACAGAGACCCTTTATGTAGACTTCAGAAATCAGTTTAGAACTTCCAAAGGATACTGCCTCTTAGAAAACTCAAGAAAATGAGTCACCAAACAAATAATGAAGGAATAACACAAGCACTATCTGATACTTCTTTCATGAATGATCAGAAGCACAATGCAGCTGTGAAGTTGCTGAAATATGCAGTAACTCTGTAGGGATTTAGTTATGTTTAAGGAACAAACACATTGCCGAAACCCGTATGGTCAAGACCATGTTGTCAACAATGTAGTTAATTAAAAAAACTGGCATAAATTCACACAACACCCTCCAACAACACAAACATTTTTGTACGGTGGCAAGCCCCCAGTATCCCCCACACACACTGATAATTATTTATACCAACTTAAGACTGCATTACAGTGGGGAAAAGGGCAAATCCTCATGATCCCTACTGTACCAATATCTCAGTCAGAATAGTTACATAAACAAAATTGTTGACCATATGGTCACAACCATATGGGATTCAATAATTCGGTCCTTTGACCAACTGACATAGACCAACACTTTACTGGTACTGCTTCCTACTAGTTCTGTGAAATTACAGATAGGCACCATAATAACAAGTATTGCAGAATGCAGAGTTTGTCACAGAAAAGCATACCTCCTCTGACCTTGAGCTGCCTTCTTTGAGTGATGGAAACTCCCAGTGCAAAACTGATTTCCTGTAATGAAATATGAATGGATAACTCTGAAAAAAATGCATTAGGAGCACATGGCTGAAATATGAATGGCTAACTCTGAAAAAAATGCATCAGGAGCACATGGCTGAGGCGGAAGACCAGTAACCATGGGATTTACTCATCTCAGGAAAAAGTTAAAAGAAAAACCATGGCGAGCTTGAGTAGACTTCCCTTAACAGGACTGAACCAACCTCTTTCTGAGCTTTTTCAATTGATATCTGTCAGGAGATGCTGTAAAGCTACAATCACCTATTTACATTAAAACAGCATATCAAAAAAGGTGATATTTCTCTTTGTTTTGCACTTAAAGTATGACATAGTGAAAAGTTCTGTTACATTTTTCTGTATGCAACTCATTTTACTTAATTGCTTATCACTTTTGTTTACAGGGATAGTCCGATGGGTATAAATCCTTATTTCTGTAGAGGCCGTAGGCAGAAAAGCTCCAAGATCTAACTTATGAAGTGCAATAGTAGAATACAGTGGTAAAATACAATATAACAGTGAAGTAAATACAAGAGTAAATTGAAGTAGTAAAAAATAAAACATCAGTTTTGGTACAGTGAAAGGACACCGCAGTGGTAAGAAAACAATAACCCAGTTGTGAAAAATAATCTATGGAGCAAATATGTTTAATATGTGATCAATAGAATAGCAGCATAGACCACTCATTTGGGGAATTGGGGAGAGAGTGAGAGAGTGAACAGAGGTCAGGGAAGGGAGAGCGAGTAGTGAGGAATTATAAGGGAAAAAGAAGTGGCTAGCCTGTAATTATGTTAAAGTGAGTAGTTGTATGCAGGAGAAGAAGAACTGTAGAACCAGGTGTCTCTTAGGTGAACTTTCAAATTTTTTAAGCAGCTTGTATGGAGGTTTTCTGTTAAAGATAGTGGTATGTTGTTACATATTTTAACAATGTAGGTGGCATATAGAGAGTTTTCACTGGTGATGTCTGATTTAGTTAGTTGTAATAATAGTTTGTTATTGGAGAGGAGGGTTGCAAGGTTGTATCAAGATGGAGAGGGATTGACAGTGACTGAGTTTGTGGATGAGGTTATGGGTGGTAAGGAATTGAGAATATGTCAGGTGGTATGGTAATTCAAGCCACTGTAGTTGGTTTAGAGAATGCTAGTGGTGGGTTCAGAGAGGCATTTTCTGTAAATCTGGCTATTTTGTGGTAGTACAGTTATAGCTTGCTAGGTTGAGTGGATTGTAGGTTTGTTAAAATGGGTACTGCATATATGAGAGTCTGCAGGAGGAGGGAACAGACTATGTAGATGGATCCCACATGAATCTGTCAGGTAAGTTTTAATTCTGTGCAGGAAACCTAGCTTTTGATGGGCTTATTTTATACTATTTTGGATATGATAATCACATTTTGATATAGACTCCTTTTAATTTAGTATGTTGAACCAGTTCTGTTAGTTATGTCAGATGAGGAGATAATGAATGATGATTTGATTTTCACAGAGGTTTGGGGGTGAGGAGAAGTAGCTTGACTTCTTTAAGGTTGAGGAATTGTTGCACATTCTACAGCCAAGTTTCAGTTGAGGAAAAGGATTCCTGGGTTACTGTTTAGAAATCTGCACAAGTTTTGGAAGAACAGATGAGAGTGGAATCACTGGTGTATTGGATGATGGTGGCTGCTTTGGTTGCTGGATGTTTATGAATATATCAAAGAGAATGGTCAAGAAGAGAGTCTTGGGAAATGCCAACTGATATCGGTAAGAATAAGGAGTAAGAATTCTGCCATTGGACTGCCTGGGTTCAGTGGAAGAGGTGGCTGTGGAACCAGGTCAGAGATGAACCATGAAGATTGAACTTGGTAAGATCTTGGAGTAGAATGCAGTGAAAGTGTTGAAAGGCTTTGAGAGGTCAAGGAAGAGTGCTGATGGCTACCTGCATTTCTGTTTATCCTGACAATGTTAATGAAACTGGGAAGGGCAGTGTTTTTTCTATGATGTGGGTGAAAGCCATGTTGGATGTGGAGAGGAAAGAATTTTGAAAGCAGTATGATACTAGCTGGGACTGAATACATTTTTCCAGAATTTATGATGTGATGACTGAATTATGATATGACAATAGCTACTAAGTTCAACTGAATTATTGCCTTTGTACAGTGGTAGAATATAGCACTTTTCCAGAGAAGAGAAGTATAAGATAGAGCAGTTAATGATAATTAAAACAGGGTAAGGTAAGGTCTCTCTTGCTGATTTTATGTATTCCACAGGCAAGATTGTTAGGAGCTAGAGTACAAGGTTTTAATTTAAGATGGTGCCTTGTGTGCCAGAGTTGAGTGCCAGCACTCAACTCTGGCACTCAAGGCACCATCTTAAATTAAAACCTTGTACTCTCACTTGTCTAGAGGAAAACAGTTTTTAGTACTTAATAAATAAGCACCTATCCAGACATGTCTAAGGGTCAGCTCCCAGTGTTTTCTCCTGTCTACTTGATGAATCTGGGCATCTTGGGGCAATGCAGCAATTGCCTCATGTACACAGACAACCCTCTTCTTCTACCATCCAACACTACAACCTGTGAGAGATGCACTTATTTAGCCAAACTAGAAGCAAAGCTCTCTTCATCCAAGACTGGACTAGACAGTCAAGAGGAGAAGGTAAACACTTGCAACACACCACACTCATCACATAGTCCCTCAAAACCTACACCACTAAAACATACACATAGAAACACAAAACACACACCTACAATCATGGAGGCTCGCAAAAAAAATCTACCCAAGCAACAGGGACCTCCAAAGCAGAAACGCAAGCAACTTCCACCCCCACAACACAACCCAAATGGGGTCTATATTAGAACACCAAACATTCAAAATGTCGAGTGTTCTAATATCGAACCCTAGCAATCGAAAAAAAAAACATTGAACTCTTCCACTGAACCCAGGCAGTCCAATGGCAGAATTCTTCCTAGGGAATTTCCCAAGTTTTCTGACCATTCTCAAAAACACATACACACAACACAAGCACACCAAACAAACAGCAATCCACACACATACACCTAAACTCTTACAGCTAACCCTACACTAAACTATACATACACCACTAACTATCCACTTACCTTAACCCAAACCCTAATCCTAAGGTCCATCACTATTGCACAGTCACCTCACCAGCGCCCTAACCCTAACTCACGTAACCCGCCCTAATCCACATGTCCAGACAATTGCACATTTACCTGAACCTGAACCATAACTTTCCACCAGAGCACTGAAAATACCGGAGCAACAGAAATGGACAACCAAATTCTTTCCCTAGGAAAGAATTTGGTTTCCAGTTACTTCGATATTTTCAGTGTTCACTGAAAATGGGTTGATATTATAACACTCGACATTTCAAATGTTCGATGTTCTAATACAGACCCCCCCAAATGACACATAGCCCACAAACTCAGTGTGCCACTCAACCACAGCCCATAAGGCATAACAACGTACCCAACACTCTAGTCATAGGTGACTCTATAGTCAGGCACACTGATGTTCCACTCACTAGGCTAAACAAGGAGAAAATTACTGTTAGCTGCCTGTCAGGTTCCAGGATCCACCACATAATGCATGCACTCAGGTCACTCCACAACAAGTACAAATATGACTCTGTCATTGTCCATTTTGGTGTGAATGACTTGAGACATACCTCCCTGGACTACATGAAAAGAGACATGGAGGAGCTGTCCAATCTTGTAGCCCAGGCAGGTATGACCCTAGCCCTGAGTAGCATCCTGCCATCAACCAGAATGATACCACAGTACAAGGACAAAATGATTGACTTCAACAATTGGATAAGCTTCTGGTGTCATTCTAAGGGGATCCAGTATCTGTCTACCTGGGATGACATGATCAACAAACCATGATGCTTTCCAGAGATGGCCTGCACCTGTCACCCTTGGGATTCCAGATACTGGCTAAGGCTCTTGCCACCCCTATAGTGCCTTTTTTTAGGCAAGATTCAAATGACAAATTCACCACCAAAACAGGTACAAGCAAGCAAAATCTGAGGGTAATGCTACTTAATGCTAGAAGTCTAAACCTCAAAATGCACTCTCTCGAGGCACTCCTTAAAATGAAGAACATCGACATCTGTGCAGTGACAGAGACCTGGTTCAAAGGTCCAGAGAGCACCCCTGCATTACCAGGCTATAATTCATACCACACCTTTTGGCCACCTAACCTGGACCGAAGCACTAAAGGTGGAGGTGTGCTCATATCCGTTAAGGATATCCACGCCTCCAGGCTAGTTGTTCAGCATAATGCATCCGAGAATATTCAAGTGCAACTAACTCTGGGCAGGACCGCAATCCAAATTGTAGCTTGCTACACATCCCCCACCACTCCCCAGGATTATCTCTCCTCATTTCTTGATACACTGGAAAATATTAGGGTACAACCTAACACCCTAATAATGGGCGAGTTCAACTATCCCACCATTAACTGGGAAAACTACTCATATACCAACTCTTGTGCTCAACATTTTCTGGAATTCATATATTCCAATGCCTTGGATCAACTTATCCACACCCCCATCAGGGGCAGCAATCTCCTAGACCTGGTCATTACCAACATGGGCAACCGGTGTTCCACACCAGAGGTCAAGTCCTTGTTGGTCAGATCCGACCACAAGTAAATCACCCTAGACATCCACATCCCACCTCCCATTAGGGAAACCGGTGTAAAAAATTTCTCCAAAGCCAACTTCATGATTCTTAAGACAGAAGTGGCAAACTTCACGACACCCATGCTGACGGACAATAGAGGTACAACTGCTGAATCCTATACAATTGCACTTTATAAGCACTTACACGAGTGCATGGATCATGCAATCTTTAACAGAACCAAGATGCTATCCTCCAAAAAAAGGAAGCCAATCTGGTGGTCCCCTGCTATAAACAAACTCTACAACAGAAGAAAGAAACTGTTGTAAAAAAGAGTAAAATCTCATGATTAGAGGAACTCTGTGGTCAGCCTCAGTAAGAAGCTGAGATCCCTCATAAAATCCTCCAAAGCTAGTTACAAAAACAAACTCGCCACTGATTCTAAAGCCAACCACAAAGCATTCTATAGCTATGTCAAGAATCTCAATGGCAACACTCAGATCTGCTCTGAGTTACAGCACAATGGCACTAAATACACAGAACCAACTGATATTGCCATCATCCTGGCAGATAGGTTCAGTGCTAACTTTACCCCCCTCTCATCCCCTAAAGGGCCCATCTCTATACCGGAAGAATGCAAAGTTCCTGTAATCACGGCTGCACAGGTAAAAAACACACTCTCCAAAGTCACGAACACAGCATCCATGGGACCTGACAACATCCCAGGCTGCGTTCTTCATGAACTACAGAATAAACTGGCACCCCACCTAAGTAACATGTTCAGTCATATCCTCACCTCAGGCTTTGTGCCCACTGAATGGCACACAGCAATGGTTATTCCACTCCACAAAGGGGGAGCCACCATGGACCCCGAGAACTACCACCCCATTAGCCTGACGAGCCTGGTCTGCAAGGCTATGGAATGTATCATTATAAATAATGACATTGGTAATCTCCAAACTCTGGACCCTACCCAGTTCAGGTTTGTAAAAAGGTAGAGCATGTCTCCTAAACCTGACAGACTTCTTTGAAATGGTTACCAAAGCTGTAGATGAGGGTAAGTTGGTTCACACAGCCTATCTAGATCTCGCCAAGGCTTTCGATACCATTCCCCACTCTGGAATTATAGATAAACTCACAGAACTAGGTATAAATCCCTATGTCACAAGATGGGTTGCCAACTGGTTTACTGACAGAATCCACACTGTGAAAGTAGCAGACTCTAAATTCAGCTTCAGACCAGTGATAAGTGGAGTACCACAGGGTTCAGTCCTAGGTCCTTTCCTGTTTGGTACCTACTTTTCTGAAGTACAGGCTAACACAGAAGGTCTTTGGCTAACAAAGTTCGCAGATGACTGCAAACTAGGAGCCATAATCAAAACTCCTAATGATGTGGATATGCTACAAAAGGGCATCACTGAGACAGATGCCTGGTGTCAAAGCCATGGCCTCAAGCTCAATTCCAAAAAGTGCATTGTCATCCCTTTTGGTAAAAACTCTGTACCCATGAACTACCACATAGGCGGTAGTCTACTTAACACTGAAAGTGTGATAAGAGACCTAGGGACACAGGTGGACCGTAGTCTTTCCTTTGATAATCACATTGCCACAGTAGTCAGGAAATCCTTATATGTGGCATACCTCATCACAAAAGGTTTCTCATCCAGGAAAACAGAGGTCATTGTTCCCCTCTACTCATCACTCATTAGACCCATTATAGAGTACAACACCCTTTTTGGTATGTACCTCACAAGACATCTACAACAACTGGAAAGGCCACACAAATACCTCACAAAGAGGATTACTGGCCTCAAACAGATGACCTACGCAGACCGTCTCAAAAAACTCCAGCTTTACTCTTTCGCATATTGTCTACTCAGAGGCGATCTCTGACTAACATACAAAGCTATGTCAAACCCAGAGCTGTTGGACATGCTCCATGTAAAGAAATCCCAATCCATCCGAGCTACATGCTCTAGGGACCTAAACCTTGTCACCACAATAAACAGAACATGCTGGAAGGATAGATTCCTGTCCCAGAGACTTCCCATACTCTGGAACAAACTACCTTTCTATATCAAACAAAGTTCCTCATTAGCACTCTTCAAGAAAAATCTAGATGATTGGATGGAACATAGGAAATTCACCCCAGGGATCACTTCTGTGGCTCTGCTTGACAGGGGCACAGGAAAATAATTTTCTTGGGTGGCAAAAGCCAGGGTACCATTTGGCTAGGCTTATATAGGCCCTAGGGCCAATAGCTTAGTATTTACCTATGAAACTATGAACCTATAGGAGAGATAGGGACAGGTTGCACACAGAAGGAATGTGGTAGAGTCTGGGGTTGAGAAAGGTTCATGGGGTAATGGTTGATTTGTTTTACAATAGGGAATGGAGAGTTAAACAGAGAGGCAATGCTTTCAGAGTTCTTGGGAAGGGATAGTGAGGGCGATAGCTGAGAGGTATGAGCAGTATTCAGAAGTTTGTTTATTTATCAATAACTGCAAAAGATTCCATGGGACTTACTGAGAGTAGAACAACTTTGCTGGTGTATTACACAAACTTCCTATAGTCAGTATGGCTACCAATTCATATTTCCATTGAAAGCTTGATACAAACCTAGTGGGGCTAATCCAGTCATAACAACTTAAACAAATAGATCATTAAGTCTGCATTATGGCCATAGTGTGTGGTAAATACAATAGGGAAGTATATATAATTACATAGTTAGTGTTTGTCAGCATGCCCCTTAATCCCAGACCTAGACAACAAAGCCTGATAGCCTGATAACAGGAAATCAAATCTATAGTGAATAAAAGGAAGTTAAAAGTGTTGTGGTGCAGGGCTTATTTCTGGGACTAATCCCATTAGTGGTATATATATAGATATATATATATATATATATATATATATATATATATATATATATATATATATATATATATCTACCCTTTGCTTTTGGCTTTTCAGTGTTAAATTGCTGATAGCTGTCTACTGTGCAATCTAGAGAAGACAACTAGAGACTACCAAGATGGAGGAAAAGACTACAAGGCCCTTTTTTATCTCTTGTCTGATTGGCTGAATGCACTATGAGAACTTTTGCAGCTTCATAGAACTGGGTCTGTGGTGGCTTTCTTGAAATCATCATCATTTGCAGATCCTTGATCCAGATAAGCTCTTACCTTATTTAAACTTAGCTCCTGTAAATAGAGTCATTCAAGAAATATCCAGTTTGTGATAGCCCCTGCTGAGAATAAAGACCCCCCCCGTGTGTCAACTACTTGAGTTTGTGTTCTATTAAAGGATCAGAATGCCTGATTTTTATTGGTCAGCTTCTGTGGGTGTAGGCATGATTTTAATTGGTCAGCTTCTACAAAAGCTGAGCCTCACAGACTTTAAATAATCAGATGTTTGATCATTTCATCACTCTTCAGTGCTGAGATGGCTGACAGTACCTAAATGCACATGTCAGGGAAGACAACATGAAAATAAAGAAAAGAAGACTACCTCTTCCATATGGATACTGACTTATTTAATGTACTACAAAGACTTTAGCAACTTGTTAGAACCAGGTGGCCTGTGTATCAGCCTTTGTTGACAGTAGAGGCTTCTACCTGTTATCTATTTGATCTTGATTCCACTGAAGGATTGAAGTGACTGATTTTGACTGGCTCGCTTTTGCAGGAGTTTAGTCTTGATTTGATCAGCTGTTTTTTGTTTAGGTGGAGTATTGTAGACTTTAAATAACCAGATATGTGCTTAGTTTAATGCTGGTCTGTAATGAGCTGTTGACATTTAACACACAATCCGGAGAGGGCACCAGGAGAAAAAGAGAAGGAAATGACAAAAACGTCATTTACATATGAGATATGACAGATTGAATGCACTTTGAGGACTTCAGTAGCTTTGTAGGACAGGTCCAAAGTGCACTAGCCCTCTGATGTGAGTAAGGGCTTCTATGTATGAGATATCTGAGCTTTGGTTCCATTGAAGGATCGGTCTGCCTAATATTGTTTGAACAGGTTCTGTGGGGCACAAGCTTGATTTTGACTGACCAGCTTTTGCAAGAGCACAGCTTTATAGACCTTAAATAATTGGCATTTTGCTTGGTTCAGTGCTTTGCTGTGTTGAGCAGTATAAATCCTGCTTGGTAATAAGTGCATGGGTTTAGTCTACAACAGGAAATGTAACCTTGTCTTTGCTGTGGGCAATATGTACATATTACTGCCTTTTCTCGGTTTCTTATTTTTTTTTCTATTGGTATATGCTTGATTTAGAATGAACATGCTGGTTGGGTTGTCTAATGAATGTGCTCATGTTTGAATAATAATGAGCCTTTATTGTACAATAGTTGTTAACAGTTATTATCATTCAGTTGCTACTCTCATTTCTAGATTGTATCTCTAATATTCTCCCTATTTTATTAATCTAAATCCTAACTTTATTTCACCATATCTTTAGTTTTGTCTATCTCTCCTTTGCTATCTTATTTTCATTTGACTCCTTCACTGTCTTTATTTTACTCACTTACTAGCTGATGCTGACCACTCCACCACTGGTCATCGCTCAGTAGTTTACTGCTGTAGTACACCAGCTGGAGTAACTAACATTCTATTACTACTCTTACAATTATTTTTTTCAGGGGGTATTTCATACTAACTAACCAGCCACCAACTATAAAACCACACACTATAAATTCTCTATCCTTGGCAGCCTAATTTCCTCAGGTATAGAGACAGTTCAATAACTGCCTAATGTTAATGACAATTCACTGTCATTACCTAACACAACATTCATCTGCAAAAAAAATCAGTTATGTACACAAACTGTAGGCAGATCTCTTAAATCTTCTCAGCAGGCATAAACCCAGTGAGGTCACAAAAAAAAAAAAAAACACTTGCACAGGTTATCACAGAGTTTTGGTGGGTGGGGGGAGTAGCTTGACTTCTTTAAGGTTGAGGAATAGTTGCACATTCTGCAGCCAAGTTACATGATACATGACAGGGTGCTTTAGCCACAAATAACATCATATTCACATAAGTCCATTAATCACATATCTACTTCTATATACATGCCTAGAACACAGTGGTATATACAGTTAAAAGGGAACATTACCCTTAATGTGGACAGAGACTAAAACTAAAACATAATAATACAAGAAAAGTTCAAGTTATTGAAGACTCCGGTATCAAGCATACAGACTCCCATCTCCTGCTCTAGGATTAGGGACATTACTAGGGCCTTCCAAACCAAAAGCATTCAAAATATGAAAATGACTTTATTGTTGCTCATGTTTGGAAGAACAAACTCAGGCAACCCGGCTTGAACAAGATTCACACAAAGACATGGTGGAGTTGTTATTACATGTTCTTAGGGAGGGGAAATCCTTTGCGTTATGCAGTATTCTGTCCTCACCAAGAATCCTGCCTAAATATAAACCTACTGCCATTGGTTTCAACAACTGGCAATCTAAATGGTGCCATCACCTTCTACCTCAAGGCCAGCCTCCAAAGTCCGAGTAATGACTCTGCATTCAGGGACTTCAACAAACTCAACCTATTACATTTTATTAGATTTTTTTGAAAAGCATAAATGGCATAATCACCCTGAATCCCTGAACTCTGACACTCAAGCCCTACCGATGGATTTTATAACTTATTAAATCACTGTATAGAGAAAACTGTCTACTTCCATCATAAGCAAAATAATAAATGCATCAAACATCCAATCTGCCAATATAATAGATTAAAATATGATATAGCATGAAACATACACTTTTACTCTTCTTTAAGCTTAACCTCTCCTAGCATATTAAGGAAAGCTTAAACAAAATAGTAAGGAACTCTAGAATACTGTGAAAAGCATGAAGATTGCCTACGACACCAGATATCCACCACCAGTAAGGACAGCCATAAGGTCTTTTTAACTTTGTAATTAAAATCCACAGTAATACCCCACTGTATT
This sequence comes from Protopterus annectens, assembly GCF_019279795.1. Classification (NCBI taxonomy): domain Eukaryota; kingdom Metazoa; phylum Chordata; order Ceratodontiformes; family Protopteridae; genus Protopterus; species Protopterus annectens. The sequence continues at coordinate 657,571,309 of NC_056731.1, forward strand.
CAGATGCAATTCTAAATAGTACTCACACTAACTTAAAATAATTTTGAGTAACAAATTCAGCTTCATAATTATTTGTTGAAAGTTTTCTCCCTGATGGACAAAACAGTGAAAAAAATAGCTGAAAGCCACCTCAGCAAACATGACTTTCAGCTTTTTTGCAGGGGAACAAGTGCCTCTGCACCCTGTGTGAGGAGAGATTCCTCCAACATCCCCTAATTTACATTTACCATCTCTTCCACATGAGTATAGAAAGGGCAACACCATATGTTATCTTAAAGTAGCTTTGAGTGATAAAGCCATTGAGCTGTTGTCAGTTCAACAAACAGCATTTGATACGGACATACTTTTCCATAAATTCAGCTCTAATTTCCCGACAGCTATTTTGCCTGTGGTTCTCACATACCAGCTCAGGCCAAAACATTGTCAGTGATATTGCCTTAACCATCCTTTGCAAAACAAAAAAAAAATACCTCCATGGGGCAAGACAACATGCCCAACTAATAACTGTTAAACTTAAAGCATCATGTAGCCAAACCTCTCCTAAACATGTTCAGTCAAATCTTCCCCATGGGATATGTACTTGAAGATTGGAGAAATACCATAATGGTCACCCTTGATCAAGGGACCTCTTTGCTGGCCAAGGTAACTATAGGACCATCAAACTCACTAGCCTTATCTGTAAAGCCATAGCATGGATTATTGTAGAACTAATCAACAAAGGCAAACTAGATCTGAAGACTTCAGGCCCTTTGCCATTCAATTTTGTCAAGGAAAGATCATGCCTTTTTAGTCTGGTTATCTTCTTTGAAAAAGTCACCAAATGATGAGGGGCTTCCAATCCACATTACATTTCCAGACTTAAGGAAAGCATTTGCTATCATTCCCCACTCTAACGAATCATAAATAAGATACTTACAACTAATGCTCAATGATTTGTTCTTCATCCCAAATATACCTCACATAAAAATGCAAACAATTTATTCTCAAAAGATATGTAATAGCACCAGACAAAATAAACACATTTTTTATTTAGTGCTTTGTCCTTACAACAACATGGATTTCATTATAATAATAAAATCATCAAAGTATATTATTATACTTCTCATACATCTGTGTTTTACAGTTAATTTCATTTCTGGATACACCCCTGATGTTAAAGCAGCAAGTGGTTTGAAAATAAAATAAATATTCTGACATGTTTTTTGATGTTTTCATTTTATTCTTGACTCAGTTTTTCCTTATGACCACACCCACAAAACAATATCAAGTTAGGTATTAGCAATAATTTTAATATGCATGCAAAGCATTATGGATAATAAAAAGCACAATACTTCCTTAGAGGAACACATGGCTGGTGTTTTTACTACTAAAGCACCTAGTCTTCATGACCTTTGGACATTAAGAGCAATGACTGCAGGGAAAGCACCCTAAAACTGGATTCCCAAAAGTGTAGTTTGAGAACACTCCTTTTTATAATTGGGCCCATGTTTGTAATGATTAAAGTAAGAAGCCAAATTCTTACCCTTCCTAAAGGAAAAATGGTATCTGCTCTCCAACAATTTGACTTCTTACTTTAATCATTACAAACATGGGACCAATTATAAGAAGGAGTGTTCTCAAACTACACTTTTGGGGAATCCAGTTTTAGGGTGCTTTCCCTGCAGTCATTGTTCTTACTGTCCAAAGGTCATGAAGACTAGGTGCTTTAGTAGTAAAATCACCAGCCAGGTATATAACATTTCTTTTTTTTGCCAATTGCCACACAGATTGGGTGATATACTTGGCTACCTGCAATTGTTCAGCTTTCTACATTGGGCAAACATCCCGGACAGTGAAATTTAGGATTTCTGAGCACATTTGTGATATTAAACATCAAAGAATTACCAATGCCCTGTACAAACATACCACAGTAGATAAAAATGCTTCCTTTAACTTTGTAATTATTGGTCAGAGTTTGGGCATGAGATCCAGTAAGTCAGGCTGGCAGGTGATGTTGAATAAAAAGGAGAAAAAATGGATTATTAAGCTGGGTGGTTTCTTTTCACCTGGATTAAATGAGCACCTTTAATCAGTCACATGTTGTTATTATTTGACTATATAAGGAGTGAGTTCATTCATGTTTTTACACACTGAGGAAGGCTGTGTGATTGATTAGCCAAAACCGGTCTGCTTCTTTCTCCTGTAATATTATTTGTTTGTAGCAGATAACATTAAATATTGGTTTTGCCACAGTCTGCTGGTCTAATTTTGCTTTGGAGTTGTCTAAAAATATCCACGTGAGGTATTGTGTCAAATGCCTTTGCCAGGTCAAGTCAGGTATTATGTACCACTTTGCTCTTGCCCATTGTTTCAGTGACCTTCTCAAAGAAATCCACAAAGTTTACTAGTAATGACATGCCCTTGAAGAAACTGAAATGGGATGGGGCCAATGTTTGAAGATTTCCTATGTCTCTGTTTATCAGGTCTACAATAATTCTGTCAGTGGCCTTGCATATAAGACTTGTCAAACTTATGGGTATGTTGTTCACTAGGTCTGTTGATGGTCTGACTTTTTGTAGACAAATTACAGTCGTGGTCATCCATTCCCTAAGAATGAAGCCTGTCTAGAGGCTGTAGTTGAACAAAGATTCTAGTGGGCCTGACAGATCATGCTTCAAGCTATTTAGGAGGCATCCTGTGATATTATCAGGACCTGTTGATGCAGTGTTTGTAGCTCTGGAGAGTGCAGTGAGGACTTCTTTTTAGTGACAGTTGAGGGAGAAATGCTAGAAGGTATTTCCAGAGGGAACTAGGTATAATGGGGGTGAAATTGGAGCTAAATGTATTGGAAACCAAATCTGCTATATCCCCCAGTTTGGTAGAGAAAGTTCCATTTACTATTAGTTCAGCACACAGTTTGGTGCTTCCTTTAAGGTTGTGTACAAAACTGAAAAATGCTTTATGGTTATCTTCAGCCTGAGAGGCTACTTTTGCCTTAAATCTGGCTTTGGTGGACTTGATTACTCCCTGAGTTGCTTGTTGAGATGGATGAGGGAGTTTCTTTTTTGCCTTTTGAGCATAGCTCTTCCTATTGTTGGACAGGATTTTCTTTATTTTGTTGCATGACTTTTTTATACTGGGGGCCCACCAACATTGTTTTTGGAGTTTGTCAGGTTTATTTTGGTTTGCAACTGCATTTCTATGCTGTTAATTACATGCTTGTACAGGGTTCTATAAACAGTGCTGCATAGGCCACCGTATTCTCTGAATTTGGGGGAACGTGGCATTAGCTGTGCCCTCTCTTAATAGGAGGTAGCTAGCCTTGTAAATGCTCTTAAAGGTGGGTGTGCTAGGATTTCAGCTTTATATTTATTTGAAGGGTTACTGCTTTCTGATCTAAACATCCCCTCATCCTTGTGAGCACTGGATCCAGGATATTTGCACCCCTAGTAGATGTGCAGACTAACTGTTCCAGGGCATTTGCATTTACAAAATCCAGGAATTATGAGCTTGCATGTTAGTGGTTCTGTATGTATCCCTGTCTATGGTGGAAAAGTTGAAACCACCCATGAATATGGTGTTGGGATGAACTGTGAGTGACTCCAGTAACTCAAGTATGAGGTATGGTTATCCTGGGTTATAGACAGGGGCCTATAGCTAGCAAGGATATAATATTGGGCTTTACCTAAACTCTGTTGAACATGGAGTAATTCAAACATGTCATATTGTTTGATCAATCTTGAGGTGTGCTCATTTTTTATGTAGATTGATATACCTCCACCTCTTGTCACTTCTTATGCAGTAGCTGGTCTAAATGCGTGGAAGACATTATAGCCTTATACTGCTGTGGTGCCTTCCATGGCTTTACACACTATATCTCAGTAACTGCACTGATGTCAGCACTTTCCAGGGTAAGGGAAGCTTCCATGGAGTAGAGCTTTTTGTTGAGACTCCTAGCATTGAGCAGTAACACCTTTAGTTTCTTTTGCATAGAATGTACTATGTTGAAAGATTTATCAGCTTGGTATTGCCTAAAAAAAGCACTAAATGGGGTGGATAATGTTTTGGCCAATATCCAAAAGCTTAGTGGGGATAGATGCAGACCATAACCCAGAGAATGCTCATGCTATGGAATAGACTTCCCATACATGTCAAACAGAGCACCTCACTGACCCTCTTCAAGAGAAATCTTGATGAGTGGATGGGAAATAGATAATTCACCTCAGGGATCACTCCAGTGGCTCTACTCAACAGAGGCACTGGAAACTAAGGTCGGGTGGCACAATGCCAGGGTAATCCTATGGGCTAGGCTTGTAAAGGCTCCAGGGCCATTAGCCTAGTACACACCTATGAACCCATGGGTGGTATTGAGGTTTCTGAGATAGATCCATTCAGAAGGATGGATATAGGGACGGCAAGTTCAGTTGGCAGCCAACTGAAGGTATTCATCAGGTATCCCATCAGCTACTAGTGTAGTAGGTTTAAGTTTGGGTAGCAACCTTCTGACATAGTTGGTAGGGATGGGTTGAAATTGGAAGGCTGTTTTGGGTCTATCTACAGGTTCTGGGTAATTAGTGGTGGTGGACGTGGGCTGGTTTTGAACAAGATTAGAAATAGTTTCTATGCAGTATTTGTTAAATGTGTCTGGTATATTTGTGATTTCACTAGTGGAGGTTGGAGGTGGGGTGGAGGGTCTGCCAGGGTGGAGTAGTTTATTTATTCCTGTCCAGAATATCTTGGCGTTGTTGTGATGCTTGTTTTGTAGCTGTAGGACAAAACTCTTTTTATCTGGGAGAATTGCTTTTTTTGGCTCATTCCTAAGGTTTTTGGAATTGTTCCTTAGCTGCTGGGGGTTTTGTGGCTCGCCGGTGATACCAGGCTTTGTTCCTTTCTGATATTCTATTTTTAGTCTCTCTAGTAAGCCAGAGGGCTGTTTTCATTTTGAGTTTAGTGGACCGGGCTGAAGCGTGGGCTTTTAGGATTTCTAGGAAAGCATTATTGAAATGGATTACGGTTTCTTCTAGAGGTAGTGCTTTTAGTATGTTCCAGTTATGGTGTTTTAGCTTGAATTTGAATTTGTTGGGGTCAAAGTTTTTTGTGTTACGGGTAGTTTGTAATATGGGGGTAGGGTCGGCCTGGGTTTTGAATTTTAGTAGGAAAGTGGGTTGATGGTCGCTAAGGGAGTCCAGGAAAGTAAAACACAAACAGAAAAATGCAGTAGAAATGTAATAAATGAGGCTCATATCCTCCAGAAATTCACAATTCTCTCACTATTGTGAGTTATACTATAAGACTAAGGCCCCATACCATACCAAGTAAAATGCAAGCAGAAAATGTAGTAGAATTGTAATGAATGAGGATCAGATCCTGCAGCAATTCACAATTCTTCTACTACTGTGATGGATACTACAAGACTGAGATCCCAGACCAAATTAAAAATGCAGTCAGTTGACTTTTAGTTAATACAAGGAAAATGCAGACAGGAACAATACAAAATTCAGATTAACACTCCAAATATTGCAGTATGCACTAGTTGGAAAGGGATTATATGAAATAGAGGATAACTTGAGCTTTAAGAATCTTGTGGCAATGCCTTATCAGTTTGAGATATTAGTGTCCAGTAGAAATAGCACTGGGAGGGGCTTGCAAACTGTAATTTATAGTAGGAGTGGGCAGTTAATAAGGCAGCCAGTTTAAAAGCACAACAATAGGTAGGAAAAATAAAAAAAAAATCAATGCAGTCAGACAGCTGTATATACACTCTTGTATTATTAACAGCTTTTTTTAGGTTGCAAACTGCACATATAGCTAATGGTTCTGTCTTATAACTAGATATCAAAATAATAAGATACAATGGATGGTTTAATCCATCTGTGTCTTTTGAATATAGCATATATATATATATATATATATATATATATATATATATATATATATATACACACACACAGATATTGATATATTCCCAGCATAGAATATTTTACTTCCAAAAAGTGAAATATGTCCATGTCAAATCTTTTGATGCTAACATATCTAATAAACAAGAATCTGTATATCTATAAGCTGCACTGAATTAATTTTATCCATTAAAACCCCTTTAACAGGTTTCACTATTCTTAAAGTCTTATTATGATGTAGTTCTTCTAATAATGCCCTTTTGTTCATGCTATATTAAAATATCTAAAAAGTGGGTGGTCTGGATAAAACATTCCTAATATAGATAAGTACATACTATTTCGGAGTAATTCAGTATAAAATACAAAGGAGGATTAAAACTGTTTTTCTTTTTTGACACATTATCACATGATCTAATGTGAGATATGTGTTTTATACTGTATCATAAATTAAGTATTTTATATAAGTCTTTAATTCCAATAAAGATTTAATAACTTTTGTCCCATCTGCTGGAGTGAAAGAAAAACCTTTAGAAATTAAATTAACAAAGTCATTTGATACAATTCTTTTGGTCAGACTGTAAAATGGAAACAGTTCACACTCTGTATTAATGATCCATTTGTCTGTCATACCTTCATTCTCGATTCAGTGTTGTAACCCAATGTCAAAAGAGTTTACCTCTCTAAACAGCTTTACTGTAAGTAATACACTGTTGCCCCAACTGGTCTCCTTCCAAAAGTGGAGCTGTTTGAAAATTAGATTTCATCCTATCTAATAATTGCATCAAACTTCTCACTACTTTGCTCTGATTAACATTCAAAACTTGAAATTAGTCCTGAAAATTTGATGTGCCATGTAATTCACCAATAGCACTTCTCCCTGTTTTTTTCAGAAACCTGGAACTATAAGCAGCGTCATGTTTATATACTCCATTAAGTTTCTTATTTTCCCATTCTCTTGGTGTCAAATCATGTCTATTCAAACATAATAAATTATTTCTCCAAAGATGTTTTTTTTCAAAGAATAGTCTTTATGATTGTGGTTAATCTGAAAAACATCATCCACTTCCTTCTGTAAGCTCATTAAGTTAAACTCAAGCTGTATTAACAAAAATACCCATCAACTGCAAACATATCTTATTAAAAATTCCTTCAGGTCATCAAACAACTCATCAGCCTAAAAAACATTGCTCAGAAACATTTCCATTCTTAATCCTTTAGAACAATTTGATGCTTAGCAAATTTCTCCAGAACCATTATATCTCGCATGGTGGAAAGCAACTTGGTAAAAGCAAGCTCAAAATAATTAATCATATCTTTTATATTAATATTGTTAATGGTCTCTATTGACTCACAATTATTCCAAATACTTAAAGGTACCATAGGGTTTTCCTTAAAATGTGCCTAGTCCTTGGCTTGAGAAGACTTAAACTTAGTATGCCGTCCTTCTTTATCAAAAAGTTCAACAGATATAGCCATTCCATATTCATTGAGATTAACATCCATTGTATGTATATTACACAGTCTCTCAGTAGCTTATTCTGCTTATTTATACAATTAAATTAAAATGTTCCACAGAGAACTTGGAATGCTGGGAAAAGTTATGGAGGTCATATCTAGCATACTCACATCTACTGAGCTGAAACCTGACTAAAAACACTAATCAAACCAATCACCAACTCTTCAATCTATGGTTTGAAATATATGAACAAGTTATTTCAAAAGATTCACAAGTACTCAGCATCAGACAAAATAAATTAAATGTATTATTTAGCTATTTCATCCTTACAAGGACTTGGACTTCATTAGAACAATAAATTCATTAATAGAGAACATTTCATTAAATAACATTCAATTATATGACCTATCCTGTTTTTAATTCAATTTCTTAATAGGCCTCATCTTTAAATAACACTTTATACTAATCTAGTTAGAAATCTCACCAACATTATCTACTTATGTTTTTGATAGCTTTTGCTTATTTTAGTCTGAAGAGAACTGACAGCTACACATTTGTTTTCAGCTGACTGTGTTGTAAAAGTTTCACTCTGTCAATTTACAAAGGCTATCCTGGCTTGATTTATACCAAAACTTCAAATGACACTATCTCTTTGTTGCTCCAACATATTCTTATAAAATGTTCTGGACAAGACCCCTTGATAATCTAACTTTTATTTTGTTTTTCACAGTCCAATAGTTCTTCTGGTAAAGTGGACAAGACAATCTCAGATATGAGCATGCCTCTCAAAGCATGTAAAATATGTGTATTTTTTATAATATATAAACATGATAGAAAATATTACTATAAAGAGTATTGTTTTCACAGGAAAATGACAGTAATATGATACTGATGCATTATGAGTTTATCAGCTTGAAAAAATGCAAAATATACATTTTTTTTTATTAAATGAATGGCAAAACCAGGGAATTGAAATGGCTACAAGAGAATACTAGCAGTACCTAACAGCAAAAGGGCATTTCTCTTTATCTGTGCAAAGTATTATATCAAATTCCTCAGAATAATATATCATTTCCATTATATACAAAATGCACATTGTTGGTTGTTCCAGCTATAAAGACACACACATGGCTCCCTATTGAAATCATAACTTGCATTGCTAAGTTCCAAGGGACCAGCAAATAGACTGAAAATATAGGAGAAGAGCAAATATCATAGGTTCATAGGTGTGTACTAGGTTAATGGCCCTGGACCCTTTACAAGCCTAGCCCATAGAAGTGCCCTGGTATCGTTCCACCCGAAGTTAGTTCCTAGTGCCTCTATCAAGTACAGCCACTGGAGTGATCCCAGGGGTGAACTTTCTATTTCGCATCCACTCATCAAGATTTCTCTTGAAGAGGGACAGTGAGGTGCTCTGCTTGACATGCATGGGAAGTCTATTCCAGAGCATGGGCAGCGTCTGGGTTATGAACCTGTCCCTCCAGCATGTTCTGTTGATTTAGGTAATGAGGTTGAGATCTCTGGAGGGTGTGTTGTGGAGGGCTTGGTATTTCTTTAGATGTAGTATTTCTAACAGAGCTGGGTCAGACATTGCTTTGTAAGTCAAGCAGAGATCGCCTCTTAGTAGACAATATGAAGCAGAGAATAGCTGGAGTTTTTTGAGTCTGTCCATGTAGGCCATGTGTTTAAGGCCTAGGATCCTCTTCATGAGGTACTTTTGTGGCCTTCCCAGTTGTTGCATGTGTCTAGTGAGGTACATGCCAAATGAGGCATTATACTGGATGATTGGCCTAATAAAAGAAGAGTAGTGAGAGAGATGATGACCTCTTTCTTCCTGGATGCAAACCCTTGGTAATGAGATGTGCTACATAGAAGGACTTTCTGACCACAGTGGCAATGTGGTGGTTGAAGGAGAGGTTGCTGTCAACCTGTATGTGGTAACTAGTGGGAACGTAGTTTTTCCCAAAGGGGATGATGACGCATTTTTTGGCATTAAGCTTAAGGACATGATTTTGACACCAGTCATTGGTCTCAGTGAGGCCTTTCTGTAGGATGTCTACATCACTTGGGGAGTTAATAATGGCTCCAAGCTTGCAGTCGTCTGTGAACATGGTCAGCCAGAGTCTCTCCATGTTGGCCTAGACTTCTGGGAAGTAGATGCCAAACAGGAGAGGACCCAGGACCAATCCTTGTGGGACTACACTGGTGACTGTTTGGCAGTCTGACTTGGGGTCCGCTACTGTCACACTGTGGTTCTATCTGTGAGCCAATTTGCAACCCACCTAGTGATATAGGGGTTGATGTCTCGTTTGGTGAGTTTATCAATAATTCCTGAGTGGGAAATGATATCAAAGGCCTTGGCCAGTTCAAGGTAGGTTGTATGCACTGCCTTGCCCTCATCCACAGCTCTGGTGACTGACTCACAAAAGTCAACCAGGTTGAGCAGGCATGATCTACCTTTCACAAAACCAAACTGCATGGGATATAGAGTTTGGAAATTCCCCTATTTCCTTGTTAGTTAGGTCCATGATTATGCGCTCCATAGCCTTATATATCAGACTCATCTGGCTAATGGGGAGATAATTACCTGGGTCTGTAGTTGCTCCACCTTTATGGAGAGGGATGACTGTAGCAGTGCACCATTCAGTAAGGACAAAGCCTGAGGGGAGGCTGTGATTGAACAGGGTACACAGATGTAGTGCCAGTTCACTTTGTAGTGCATGTAGAACACATCTGGGAATATTGTTGGGTCCCATGGAGGAGTTATGGGGGGCAAGCCCCTACACCCCTGAGCTTATATATACACTAACTCTAAGATCACCATACCTCAGAGAAAGGGAATATTCTGAGAATTGGCAATTTCTGACTTAGTATATGTAAGTCCAGATTTTTGGCCATTTCTTCTTCACATTTGGGGACTTGGCAGTAAGAATTCTGAAAATTTAAATGATTCCCCACACAAAGGACTTTATCTTCTTGTAATCCAGTTTATAGCAAAATTATAAACTGGTTTAGGGGGTCATAAGTCTTATAAAAAGACTGATTTATTCAGGAGAAATAAAATAAAAATGTACTTGCTATGTAATGGCAACTAAGCGAAGAAGTATTTTAGGCCATTATTGTGCTCAGCTTACAGATAGAAGTTCACCACAGAACACACAATAAAATGAATATATCACAAAATGCCAGAGTGTAATAAAAGCACAAACAACAGACACACGCTACTGCTTTTGAAAGGCTATATTTATGTCAGAACATGAAATTTCATTACAAATCCTTTGGCTAATAACATAATGGTATTCAGCTACAAAACACACCTACAGCTGCAATTCTTCCTTCACAGCTTCTAGTACAGCATATATCTGAATTTGACTCCAAATCTTTAGTTGTTTGAAAATATGACATTTTACTCAAGGCATATTACAACTGAAGATGCTACAACAGGGAGCATCCTATCCACCTACACACACACACACACACACACACACACACACACACACACACACACACACACACACACACACACACACACACACACACACACACACATTGGTCACAGCAAAAGTAAATTAAAAATATATGTATTCTAATAAGTTAGTTACTACTGAAAACAGTTCTATCTTGTTTCCTGCAAGAATTAAATGCACAAAAACATCTGTAACTGTTTCCATCTTTAAGATGTCAGATATTGACTTCTGGCAGTTGGCACTGATGGTTAAGGCTTTGCACTGTAGTTTCTGTGATTGAGGGTTTGAGTTCCCCAGCTCTCATCTGCCTGTTGTGAGACATTGTACAGTTCACCTAACCAGATATTGCAGCTGGGTCACCCCTAACTATTATTATAAACTAGACAAACACTGATAGGTATCCTACACATGATATACTTACAGTCATTATATAAACACACTTCTGTTGAATATACATATTTACTTCTTAAGACTGCAATGACAAAACTGAAAAGCAATGCTCAGTTTTGGAAAGGTGGTAGAAACTGTATTCAGTTGAGTACAGTGAGTATGGCTAGCTTTATCCATGCCTGCAACGAGAAAAACATCCCTGAATATCTGCATGAATGCAGTTCCCATTAGTCTCTTGTCATAAGACTTCTTGATTAGAGCTGAAATCCTAACCATTTCTATACTACAGTGTTGTTTAATGTCCATAACATACTTCATGTTGTCACTACAATATTATGGGAGAGCATGGGTCAGTAGTGTTAGTTCTTTATGGCTCTCGCTAGAACTGTTGTTAAAATAAAACAAATATATATCTTTCCACTAGTAGACCTACAAAGATGATAATTACATGCACTGCAGATATACTGACTGTTATTCTCCAGATACTAGAATGTTACTTCTTAGTTCTGAATGTTGGTTCATGGGAGATGCGTTTATTATTTTTTTATCATGGCAGAAACAAGTCCATACTGATACACTTCAGTATGCATAATACATTCTTATGAGGGGTATGGATAGAAAGCAGGGTGGTGTTAAAACTCTGTGTAACCTGTCATTTAATAAAACATTTATCTCTGTTATTTTAGATTACATATATATATATATATATATATATAATATATATATATATATATATATATATAAATATATATATATCTATACAAACTATACAAAAAAACAAAAAAACTAAAAAAAATAAAAAAAAAAACAATAATTAAAACTTATATCTATTTAAAAACAAAAACAACCCTATTAAAATAATATTCACAGAACATATACCATTCTCTTGCAAATACCATAACATATACCAACATATAAATAAAATAAAAAAATATATAATAATATATATAAAATAAAAAATAAAAAATAATATAACCAAAAATAAATAAATAAAACATATAAAATATGGGAAGTATTCAAAGTTTTTAAAATATATAAAAACTTTTGTAAAAAATTTTAATAACTATAAATGTATGAATAAAAAAAAAAGTAACAAACTACTAAAAAACTAACAAAATATTTTTCTTTATTAATTACTTTAATATTCTTTATTAAATTAATTTTATATTATTTAAAAATTTTAAATTTTTTAATTTTTTAAAAAAAGATTAAAATTTAAAAAAGACAAACTAAAATAATAAATACAACAAAAACAAAATCAAAAAACAAGGAATTACAACAAAAATTATGTAATACTAAAAATAAATAAATATATAATTGAAAATTAAGTATTAACAATATTAAATGTAGTAGTGTAAATTACAGTGTATTATGTTATTAGTGTTCTCCTTTAGTGTAGTATTTATTTGTTCATTTAGTTTTGTAGTTCATATCATATTAGTTGATTTGACAGAAATACAATTTAAAGAGAGTTAAAAAAACAAAACTATACAATATATAATAATATATACACATTAATTTTATATACATAATATGATGTGTTTTTCTTATTTTTTTTTTTTCACTATATTCATTTTTTTATTTTATTTTACTTTTTTTTATCTTACTTTTTACTTTTCTTTCTTATTCTTTCTGCAAATGTTATAGTAGAATAGGTACTTGTTTTATCTTTGTAAAATAGTGTCTAAGAGTAGCTCCAGTAGGTCTACAGTAGGTCTGATTTTTGTTTTTTTTTGTTGTTTTTTTTGGGATGAGATGTTTTATTGCCATACTTTGCTTTTTATCTCCCAGTAAGAATTTTTTTTTTTTCTTTTTGTTTTTTTTAAAAATGTTTAAATGTTTAATAAGATATAAGACAGAGTTATGAATATCTTATGTGTGGGGTGATAATATGTATGTAAAATTGCTGTTTCCCATGAAAAAGTGTTTTTTTTTGTACCCCATTTTCTGAAGTTTGAATCTGAAGGTGCACCATAACTTGTAGACTGTTTTTCAACTCCAGCAGATATGTAGTATATTGGTATTTTCCTGGGGGCAGAAGGGGCAGGTTAAAGTTTTTTTATAGTCAAACTTTTTTAGGACAGCAGGATTATAGTATGCATTATTCTTGATCGTGAGCTGCGTATGAATTACATTTTTGAACAGAGTTTGATTTAAAGTGTTTTTAAGTGCTTTTTTTTTTTTGTTGTTTTGGTCTATGGAGATATTCTTGTTTTTCTCATCCCAGTATTTCAAGTAAAGAAGTGAGAATTGAAATTTAATGGCAGATATTAGTTTCCGTGCATTTGACAGAATTTTAGTCTTGTATAATAGAGTGTTAAGAATTTGTTGGGTTAATTTAATGTTATGCTCCTCTGTTTTTATTCTTGAGAATTTAGCCTTGATGAGTAGCTTAATTGGTCTAAGCATAGAATTGTATTTACGGATTACCCCTAAGTGTGATCTTAAGCCTGATAAGTCTAATCCATCAAGATTTCTTATTTGCCAGACTGTTGTGTCTTTAATCAGGGGATAATTTGTGAGGTCAATCATTATGTTGTTTAGTTTCAAGTTTGGATTGAGATGCAATGGTTGAGTAACTTCAGTGTTCTTTTGAGGTGGAGTGATGATAATAAATTCTGAAAAATTATTATTTTATTCTTGATCATGGGATGGATTTTTAGTGGACAATTTGCCTTTAGTTGGATGTAGGGAAGGGCTTTTGGGTTTAAATTGAGTGATTTTATTTGGTTGTACCAAATTTTACTCGAAAGTGGTGACCAGGTTTGTGTGTCTCGGTCATGATTCAAGATTTTAATAATTCTACTCGCATGATAACGCTTGAAGTCAGATAATCCTAGACCACCCTTTTCCTTAGCTAGCACGAGTTTATCGTAACTGATTCTTGTATTTTTAGGATACCATATGAAGTTTCAAAGGGCTGATTTCAGTTTGCTAAAGAATTTCCTTGGGATATTTAGATTTATGGCATTTAACTGGTCCAAGGGTCTTGGTAAAATGTTCATTTTAATGATGGCTACTTTCTATAAGAGAGAAAGATTTATATTTTTCCACTTAGATATGTCTTGACTAATTTTTTCCCCATGTTGCTTCTAAATTAGCTATCATTAGGTCTTTGTGTGTGTGTGTGTGTGTGTGTGTGTGTGTGTGTGTGTGTGTGTGTGTGTGTGTGTGTGTGTGTGTGTGTGTGTGTGTGTGTGTGTGTGTGTGTGTGTGTGTGTGTGTGTGTGTGTGTGTGTGTGTGTGTGTGTTCAAAATTAATACCCAAGTATTTTATTGAGTATTTTACTGCAATAGGCGTTATAGGGAAGTATGATTAATTTTGTTCATAAGGGTTGATAGGGAATATGGAGACTTTAAAGGGTTAATTTCATAATTAGTTAATTTTGAAAAGTTATCTATTGTTTTAAAAAATGCATGTAGATCAGTGTTGGGGAGTTCAAAGTAGATATTTAGATAATCAGCAAACACAGTGAAATTTATATCAATTCCATTGATTTTTGGAATATAATGGAAGGTTTTTTGAGCAATGCAGAGTAACAGCAGTTCTTGGTAGAGATTAAAAAGATAAGCTGATAGAGGACATCCTTGTTTGGTACCGTTTGTTATTTTAATAGGTTAAGATTGAATTTTGTTGATATACAATGTGGTTGAGGCATTTTTGTAGATAGTCTTTATTATATTTATAAAGGATTTGGGGATGTTGAAATAGGGCATAATTTTGAATAAAAAAGTTAGTTCCACTCTATCAAAAGCTTTACTTGCACTTGAATATCTGGGAAGCATGTCTTTTGTCCAAAGCATCATCACTGTATCTAGGGTTAAGGTATTATCCCAGACCTGTCTATTTTGCATGAAACCTAATTGCTCTGGTGAAATTATAAATGATATTACTTTTTGTAATCTATGTGATAGTACACAGATTAGTATTTTAATGTCTAAATTTTAAGAGTAATAGGTCTGTAGTTATATGGGTTTATTGCCTGAGTCAGGTTTTGGAATCAAAATGTTTTTTGAATGATTCATGTAGAGGTTTCAGATTCCATGTTCTATATACTCTAAGCAAGATACTAAAAAGCTGCAACTTGAATTTTTTTGTAAAATTCAGCTGTGAAACCGTCTGGACCAGGATCTTTATTTACTTTTAATTTATTTATGGTGGTGAGTTGGATTTCTTCAGATGTAACTGGTTTAGCTAGGAAGTCTTTCTGCTCATCATTTAATCATGGGAATTTTAGGTCTTTTACCAATTTATCATATAAGTCTGAATGGGCTGGTTTCTGGGAATTATATATGTTGTTATATATTTCTACAAAAAAAATTATTATAGCTGTATCTTTATTTAGTAATTTACCATTACAATTTAGCACAGTTATTTTAGTAGGATCCTTTTTAATGTGCATTATTCTGGCTAATGTTTTGATGTGTACCTGGGCCCATTAAACGTAGCTGTATATTAGCCTAAGTTCATTAAAGGATTGTTTATGTAAGTGGAGGGCATATAGTTTATTTTGTAGGTTTGACATAATCTCTTCTAATTCAGGGGTATATTTCTTTAGAAGTTTTGCATCTACTTCTTTAATTGAATTTTTCCATATTTCTTTGTTTTTAAGGATGGATGCTTTCTATATTAGTATCCCTCGAATTACCACCTTTGTGGCAGCCCATTATATGTCAAAGGGTCTTTCATTCATGGTTAAATCTTGTTCTAATCTAGTTAGGATGAGATTTATTTCTTGTACTACTTCTTCCTTATTTGTTAAGTTAGCTTTAAATGACCAATTAAAGCAATGATTTTTGTTATATTCTGTGGTGGTAGTGTTGATAGTGATTGAGATTTTTGAATGATCAGAAATTGATTTGACATCAGCTCCATATTCAGTGACTGCTTTCTCTAGGGCTTCAGAGATCAAAAATAAATCAGTTCTTGACCATGTTTTATGAGTTGAAGAAAATATGTGTATTTGTTTGTTGAGTAGTCATGGTGGTATATCAAGTGGGGGTCTGTTAAGTTAACGTTATTTATTAGTTATTTCAATGCTATGGTGGTCTGAGGTGATTGTTTCCTATTTTTACGAGATCCATCTTTGTAAGAGTTAATGAGAATATTCCAGTCCCCACCTATAATATAATAATGATTGGGGAGTTTTTAATAGTAAGTTAAAGATGTCATATATAAAATAGTGTTGATTATATCATCGTCCATAAACATTCATTAAAATTATAGGTTTATTGATGTGAGGATAATTAGTAAGGAAGTAGCACCATCTACCATTTATATCAAAATTGCAGTTTCATAGTTTTCCCAGAAAGAATTCTTTAATTATAATTGTTGTTCCTTTAATGCTGTACTGTTTCCTGCTGTTATGATTTTTTTGATCCAATTTATCTTTCTATCATTGTCCCAATAGTCATTTGTCATAAGTGTTTCTTGGAGATACATAATGTTTGATTTATTTTGGTAAATAAGATGCATAATTAAATTCTTCTTCTTTTAATCTTGAAGACCATTAATGTTCTATGAATAGAGTTTAATCAGTTTGTTTATAGTTATTTAAAAGATTTCTTTTATTTTGTGAATTAAAGGAGTTGTATTTAAAACTGAAATGGAAATTTAGTGAAATGGGAATATAGTTTAAAGTGGCATCTATTTCTCTCAAGTCAACCTTTGTGCCTATCCACCTATCCCACTGAATTAAGATAGGTAAGTATTGAATAATGATATAACGTTTGTATGATGAGTTTCTTGTAGGGATTAAAGTGTGCTGCAGCAGGATAAACACCAGTACCTTTTGGTCATCCAAGCATCTGCTGTCATTGACTATTTCATAATATTAGCTTCTCCTATACATAGAATTATTGTCAACAGTTAGATCTATCCACAATAGCATCACCTTTATATTCATCTTTACAGATTCTGTAAATTGCAGAACTAATTTAAGAGAAGAACATTCAGCAAAAAGAACACAACAGATAATAATCATGGATACATTGGTTTGAAGTGTAACATCAATTATAAGCAAAGTTTGAGTCAACATTTACACATTTCCAACATTGAGATATTGTAGAAGCAAGAGGGAAAAGAAATGTTTAACAAACAATATCTATTCTGGCCTGTGTTTGTGATGTTATACTCTTTAAATTTAGGCCAGTAACATCCCATATAGTTACAGTAGAGCCTCCCTCAGTGTTGAAACTATAATCTCTAAGCATCAACAAGTGGATTAAATATTCTACCCTCAATGTTACACTCTTCACATTACTTTAAGATGAGATTTAGCACTGACCTCATTGTTATTTTAAGAACCCATCAGTGATTGGACTCTCTAGCTGTAATATTATCTTTTAATGTCAAATACTGAGCACCCTCTGTACATCCTCCTTTGAATGACTTCCATCATGTCAGATGGAAGCTGTTACATCTAGAGTGCTGTATTCATATGTGTGTGTGTGTGTGTGTGTGTGTGTGTGTGTGTGTGTGTGTGTGTGTGTGTGTGTGTGTGTATACAGCCATATTCAAACACTTTCCATTAGTCACCTGTTACTGGTTTCTATATACTACATTATTTATTACATGGCACTGATCCCCTAGTGGTTATATATCTTCAATAAAACTAACTACTTTACTATTAGACTAGTCTAGGAGAGGATCAAAGGGTGACCTCTAGTTTTCCATGTTCAAATATTAACTACTTTTCTTTTTTTGTTACTGTGTTGTCTGGTGATTCATCCATGTAGCAACAGCTCTCATTTGAAAGCATCAGTCAGGAACAATTTGCCACCTTGCTCTTTGTACAGATGTACCCACCTATGTTCTTTAATATTTGAGCCCAGAGTAGGATGGGTCAACTTTATGTATGACATAGTCAGAGTAGATGTGTGTTATTACTGGTGGGAGTTACTTTATGTTGCAAGACAATCATTAAATTGGGTTGTTCAGTAGTACATCAGAGGAGGATAATTTATACTGCACCTGGTCTTTAAAAAGAGGTAGAACAATACAGAACTTTGGCTCTCCTCTCAACAGCCCTGAGGTATACAGCACTCATATTACATTGAAATAGATAAGTATAACTTGAATCAATATGCTAGGGATTGGTCAGCCCTTAAACTGATCTATCAAACTACCTATGTTTGCAGCACATCAGTAAACTTATTTATTAGTCGCATCAGAAAACAGCCTGGACATTATTACTAAAGAGAACATCATAATTTGGTTAGGGCTTTCCAAGTATATAGCACATCACAGGAGCTGAAAATTTGCTCACATAATCCTGCAGTGTTTGTTGTTTACTTTTATGTTTTAGGCTTTTAAATTATGCCAGCTCAACTTGAAATTGTATGGCCCTATCTTCTAACCAACACATATTGCAAGATCAGTACTTGCATTCGCTGTTCATGTTGAAATAATTTCAGACCTATTTCTTATCTATTTGGCAGCACATAATCAGTAACATAAAAAAGAAAAAGAAAAACAAAGGATGAAAAGCATGGAAATGGATTATATTGGTCTAAATTATTTAGATGCCTACATATGTTTACATTATAATGGAGCATTTAGAATGGATAATCCTTAGTTTTAAGATTATGACTAGTAGCTAAGTAGCTCTCCATGAAACTATATGCACCACTTTATTTAGGTCAAGTAAAACAATATTTTATCAGCCCCCATTAATTTATCTTATGAAGGGTATTAAAACATTATTTTGGTAGCTTCATATGTGGAGGGAGGGACAGCAAACATTTATAGATGAAGGCATTTCAACAATTTTGAGACTTGCTAATACAAGAAAAAACAGTTAAATAATTCAGTTGGGATATTTTGTCACAGACTGGATCACTGTCTATCTCCTGTTAACTTAATGTAACATAACTAATGCTTACACACTGGATATAATACCAGCAGTAACAATTGTTAAATTTTATAGTATAATGTAGTTGAGTGCATTAGTAGTGAAATAAATTGTCTTTGATTATTGTACATTTGGTTAATGGAGAGGTTAACGTACATAGTTTTAGTTGGTATTCCAGAGTGCAGCTTCATTGTTCATTCATTTGTGTCTTCAGATCATCCTTTAATGAGATGGTGGTTAAAGTCATAGTTCTTTAATGTCTTGTTTGTGCTATAGGAGGGATTTCAATGTTCCAATCTTGTTTTAACACAAATCCATCTCCTTCTCCTTTACTATTCTTTATTTTCATCTCCTGAAAGTGCCTTTTGCGTTTTAATTGTGGCTTTGAGCTGCACAGGAAGGAATACGTAGTGCCGTCATGTACAGCAAGATTGGAGCTATCATTATTTTAAAAAGAGCTTTCATTTAACTTTTAACAGGTATATTATTGCTCTACTAGTATTTACTTTTGATCGTGTTGTATAGCTGATGCTGAGGTTATTAGAATGTGCTAGTCTTTTATTTATTTGGGACTTCGTTAAATATTTTAAGAAATGCAGATTTGGCTTCTTCTGTGTTGGTAACTGGTAGGAGCA
Source organism: Protopterus annectens (assembly GCF_019279795.1). Lineage (NCBI taxonomy): Eukaryota > Metazoa > Chordata > Ceratodontiformes > Protopteridae > Protopterus > Protopterus annectens. Next base: position 657,590,986 of record NC_056731.1, read on the forward strand.
TTATTTGTATTGAAAGGACAACAACGCATGATATCTCACTTGGAAATGAATTTTTTGTTTATTAGATAATCATAGTAACCTGACAAGGCTTGTCACTGTTGTTTTATGGGGAGTGGGAGGTCTTGTGTGATTGTAATACGGTGGCTTCTCCAGGTAATGTTTTTTTTTTCTATTTAGCTGCTGACAAAATAATAGAGACATGGGAAGCATTTAATTTTCTGATATAGATTTGTCATGGATTTTTAGGGTCTTGAGATTTGTGAATGGAGTGGTGTGTTGTTTCAATGGTTACTTCTTGGGCAGTGGTTTTGTTGTCTACTGTGTCAAGGATTTCTCTTATTATGGAGAATAGTTGAGAATGATCAAATTTCCCTGGTACACCACGCATTAATATGTTTCTCTGACTTCGAGCCTCTAGATCAATTAAGTTCACTTGTATTTCTATTATGAAGTTATTGTTAGCTTTCATGTTCCTTTGAATTGCATCAATTTTCACTTAATTTTCCATTACTTTTGCTTCATTTTGTTTTATACGGGCAGCTATTTGGTTGAGGTTGTTCCTGAATGCTGAGAGTTTAGTTGAGAAGTTTTGAATCTCTGATTGTACAGGCTGTAGGGCAGTTTTCAAATCTTCCATGGAAAACTATGATTCAGTTTTGATCTCAAGGCTATTTTAGTGGTTTCCTGCTGTGTTTTTGTAGTTTTCTACAGTGTGGAAGTTGTGTCTTTTTCAGGGGAGGCAATGACCGATAGTTTAGTTTTAACTGTTTGTGCCTCCATTAGTTCAAGTTGATTAGCCATTGTCTTTGAGATTATTTAAAGAGTCTTTTTCTCCTTAGGCCTCGACCATCGGGAAGGTCAGGAAACACGTAGCTGGTGCTCTCAAAATAGGTAAGGTCTTGCTAGGTTACCTATAATGAACGCACGGGTTACGCACAATAGGGGTTGCAAACAACAATGTATATACTACTCTGACTGAAATACAATTGCTTGGACCAGCCAAATTAATTCTCATTTTATTCTCACAAAGAATAATAAAGTCTTCTTCCAGTATGTATGGGCATTTCTTACATTCCGCACATTTAGTCATCCTTTTCTTTGATGAAAACATTTTGGCACAAAGGATTTTCAAAAATACATTTTAAATGTTTTCCTTTTTGTATACAAATTCAGGGGACTCACCTTCCACCCTTGAAATAGTCTTATCTGAATAAAACAAAGGCCAGTATTTACAAATAATATTTCTAACTTATTTGTTCATTAGTTTAGTAAAATAAGTCAATGGCTGTTCTTTACCATCAATTTTTACCCTAAAATAGGGTTAAATCTTACATGCCTCAGCCTGAGCCCATCATCTCTATTCTTATTAACAAAGGTTTTAGGATAATCCCTGTCATAAAACATTTCTGCCAATTTATTGCATTCAGAGGCAAAAACTGCATCATCCGTAATCATCCTTGAAATACTGACAAATTGCCCCCTTACCAAATATCTCTTCTGGAGCAGGGGATGGCAACTGTGAAAATATAAGTATGAATATAAGAAGGTGAGTTTTCTGTAAATAGTTGATTTTAGTTGCCCATCGTCCTTATAAATCGAGACAACCAGATAATTTTAAAAAATTTTATGAAAAGTGTATGTGAATTTAAGGTAATTTGTTGTTGTATTAATATAATCTACAAATTCCTCCAACCTAGAGTGATAATCTTTCTACAATATAAATATGTCATCCAGGAATCTTGTGTACATCAACCGACTTGTCTCAACCTGGGAATTTAAAATATAATTAACTTCCCATGTCCACATTACAATGTTAGCATGAAAAGGGGCACATACAGCACCAATTGCTACACGTTGTACCTGCTTATGGTATTCATCTTCAAAATATACAAAGTTACTATCAAGTAGATATTCCATAAAATCCATTAACATGATATACTCTGTTGCTATTATCACAGAGCACATTAACAAAGCCTCAGAGAAACCCTTGAGGCCATCTTTTAAAGGAATACAACCAAATAAATCAACAATATTACTGCATGCAATAATGTGTTGTCTACATACATATTTGAAGTGAACCACCTTAAAAAGACCCAATATTCCTTTAAAATATAAGCTTGCTCATACACAAAGGATTTCAACTTTGGTTCAGGTACATAGCTAATGGATAGTCTTTGACTGCCTACTGGACACAATTGGCCTCAAAGGAAGATTTAATGCATTTTTTGTACCCTCTTTATGCCAAAAATAACAGGGACAGTTGGTCTCTCAATGTCTAAAAAGTCAAACACACTTTGTGATATTCTACATCAATTTTTTGGTACACCACCTTGATCTCACCAAGGGAGGCTGGCACATATTAGGAAATACCCAACAATAGTGAAAACATCTTGTTGGAATAATCGATAATGTTTATAAGAACCATGCTACCTCCCTTGTCAGGCTTCATAACGCTAATGGTTGCCTCATTAACCAGTTGATAAAGTAAGTCCCTTTCATTGTTCTCTGAATTGTTTTAAGAAGCAGGAAGACTGCCCAAGTGCATAAATCTCACATCTGTATAATTGTTCAAACATACCTGATACTGAAATATTAGCAGGATTGTAAGTACTTTTCTTTTTAAAAAAAGTTATTGAAGTAATTACTTTCTCTATTGTTACAAATAGACAAATTCAATTTTCTAATGAATAGTATGAGTTCTAGACAGTCTACTGAATTGAGCTTGGTTGCAGAAACATACGTAAAACCCCTCTTAAATAATCTAAAGTGGGTGTCAGTAATATTTTCATTGGAGTAGTTGAATATTCTAAATCCTTGTAAAGAAATGGCTGCAGAATTCATAGCTTCGACTTGCTCCTCAGGTTCAACTTCTTGGAGCAACCCCTTTCCCATCCTTTCGGGGCCTTGGATCTGTTTCTCATTGTTGAAGGGGATCTCGACCTGTCTGGGGATCATGCCCTTCATTTGTTGGATCTGTCCAAATTCAGAAATTCGGAAGAGGGGAAAAATTCAAAGGCTCATATTTGTAATTGTAATTGTATTTGTAAATTCACACACACACACACACACACATAGGCAAGCTACAGTTTTAACTGTGTGATACCTTAAACCTCTTGCAATAGAGACCCATGGGATATATGTAAACAACCCTTAAGGACATCAAGTGTTTCAGCTATATGGCTTCTGAATTTCCATGACTTTTTCCTTTTTAAGTCTTTATGGAGAGATTCACATCAATAAAGCCAAACGGCACTAGCTGTGGACATGCATGTTCAGTGGGTATATTAGACCCACCTTAGCCTCTCCCAGTGTTCACCCTAACTCACATCTGAGCCTAATGAGGAGACTGAGGTCTCTAGTGCAGCATCCCCTCACATCCAGCTGCAGCACTATGAGCTCTCCTATTGCTGATTTCAAGAGGTGCATGTCTGCTTCTGCACACATGCAATATTCTGTCTAAGTAGTTAAACCACTTGCAGCATGAAGTCCACTGAGCTTTTAACACTATTACTGCAGTAAACCTGGGCTGCTCCCCCCCAAGATAGGTAAGCCAGTGTTGGCCACTCACTATCATCTTCCCCCTGTCAGGTCCATCCATCACCTTTGCCGTTACTTGAAGAAGGTTAATCTAGGCAGGAATTAGTACTTTATCCCTCTGTGCTACAGGGTCAGATTAGAATTTGAAAGCTATTTGTTTCACAATTAACCATTTATGTTTCAAAATGTAGTATTTTTTGTACATTATATAACGGAGTTGTCTTTTTTATATTAGGGAAGTAAAGATGATGCAGAAAACTTTGCTAAAAAGTTAAATAGCAAAACCTGGGGTGTCAAGCTCATCCATAAAATCATTAGTAATTCAATTGATTTTTTTTTTACATATGCCTATTCATGGTAGAGTGGGTAACATGTTATAAACCAAGATATCTCAGAAAGAAACAATGGCTAACACATGTTTGCATGCAAACAGTGCACATCCACCACATTTGACTGCATCCCTTCCACTAGGTGAATTCATTACAGCTAGGCATTATATCACAAATCTTAATCATATGAAGGAAATAATAGCATTCAGCATAGCTCAAGTAAGAGGGGATATACTCAGGAAGTTACTGCTAAACACAGTAATAAAGTTGTGCAAGGTGAGGGTGGGGTGCAGAGTATGGTGGGTTCAGACATATAAGTGAGAAAGTAGTTACTTCATATAAAAACATATATTGTTTTTTCTAAATATACCACATTTTCAGAATGTTTTGCACAAAAAATAAGAATTATCTGGAATAAAGTGTTTGTAGATCAGAATTTGAGAAAGGTATTATATTATAATCCTGTGTTTTATTTTATTAGACCATTGAATTATGGAGAAATGTTGTTTTATAAGGTAAATATGATCAAAGATCATTGTGCATATGTCAGTATGTAAACATGAAGAATGCAGTATGCTAGAAAGTCACATAGACAACATAAATGGGTGGACTAAGTGTATTCTTCTTAAAGTAGTAGACCTGAATACACTATCAAATGAGCCTGCAATTCAGCTAAATAGTACATAAGATAAACTAAATGAATGGTGAAGATAAGAATACAATAGCAAGCTGGAGATGTATGAAATACATTTTTGTCAAGTTCAGTAGCTGTATATGCATTATTAGAACATGATGTCAGCTTTGATTATTTCAGGTTTTGAATAACAGACTCTGTAAAGTTACCACAAGGTGGTGAACTTTGGATCACATTTAATAAATCAGAGGTACACCAGAAGTATGTAATATAAATGTAATGTGTGTAATGTCAAGTGTACACTCTAATATTGCGGAAAAATTAAAAATTGTCAATGGTCTTTGTCATGAATGGAGATACTGCCAGCCCAGCTATCTGGAATGTTGTAGATGATTGTATTTCATTTGTGAATATTAACATGATTTATTTAGAGGGCGGCCGCGGTAGTGCAGTGGTTAGTGCTGCCGCCTCACAGCAAGAGGTTCTCTGGTTCAATCCTTGGCTGGGGTGCCTTCTGTGCGGAGTCTGCATGTCCTCCCTGCAGTTGTGTGGGTTTCCTCCGGGTGCTCTGGTTTCCTCCCACATCTCAAAGACATGCTGTAGGTGGATTGGACACCCTAAATTGGCCCTAAGTGTGTGTGTGTGTGTGCGTGTGTGTGCCTTCTGTGGAAGGTTGGGTGCTAGGCTGGCAACTCGACACCATAAAACTCCACTGCCAATCATGAGTGGACAGATGATCCACTGTGGCGACCCCTAACTGGGAAAAGACAAAAGAAAAAGAAGATGATTTATATAGAAGTGTAACAAAAAGAGATATTGCCAGCACAGCTGTCTGGAATTTTGTAAATGGTTATGTGTTGTTTGTGAATGTCAACATGCTTCATGTAAGATGCTTGTGTCACAGATGTATTAGAAGTGTATGCCATATTGTACACGTGTGCTGAAGAAATATTTTATAAAGTACTGAGCAGAAAGGTATATACACTATTGTAACTGCTTAAATGTATATATTTTAATAGGGGAAACTGGAACACAAAATATTATTTTGCAAAACTTCAGAAGAATAGTTGAAATTAAGTTACTCTATGGCTGGGCCATAAAGAAAAGATGTTATCTCTCAGTTTCAGTGCAGTAACAGAGACAATGTCTAGAACTAGAAGTTTTTTGTATTGTCTTGGAAGTATTCATTGTTTTATGACTTCCAGGATCTGCCTTAGATCTCAGAAGGCCATTGTTTATATGTTTGTGGAGGTAGATGCGAAATGCTGCCAGCTGCATCAGTGGGGGGTTTCATGTGGGATAGAGTCAGTTGACAAGAAGTGATGTCATTATACAAGCTATCCCAGCAGTAATATTTGGGGATATTAATGTAAGAACTCTCTGAGAGAGAGAGAGAGAGAGACTGAGCATTTTGTATGTTGTCGTTGAGCTGACAAGAAGATCCACTCACCACATCTGCCTTGTTGCTCTGTAAGTAAGTTAACTAGGGTACCGTAATTGCTCTTAGATACAGTCAGGAATATAGCGAAGTATAGTTTAGATGTTTTCTGCATTTATTTGAGACTGCTCTGCAATGTTGTTTTAAATATTTACTGTGATTTGAACTCTGATGTAACTGCAATTATACACTGAGTATTTTCTTGTTCTTTTATTATTTATTATTAAATATATTTAAACCTTTCATTGTGGTTGATATGTGTGAGACATATTAAGTTCTGAGAGTACTTGCATACTTATTTGTTGACACTGTGGGCCACTCCTAATAGCCTTGCTCTTGGTCAAACTACCATTTGTATTAATAGTAGCATTACACAGTAAGATTGGACACCCTTTGTTAAGCTCCTTAAAGTAGCTGATAAGAAGTGGCTTGTGGCAGTAAAAACTACCTTATAGTCTGGGCAGAAGGGGGCATAGCTAGTAAACATGTGCCAGCCTTTACCAGGTGTGTGTGTGCGTGTGCGTGTGTGTGTGTGTGTGTGTGTGTGTGTGTGTGTGTGTGTGTGTGTGTCAGGTACGTGGGCAGGGGCACAAAGCACTGGTTAGTCAGAGAGGGTGTTGGTGGTCCTGGCTTAGCCACTCAGCTAAGATCTCAACTCTATAGCTGTGCCAGAGAGGAGTCTTACTGGGGATCTGGAGAAAGAGGGAGAAACCAGCCCCAGACTGACTGTGGTCTCTGTGTGCTCTTAAGGGAAATTGCACTCTACTGTGTGTGTACTTGTCCTCCTCCCAATGTACGTCCCCCACTGGTGCTAGTGGTGAGGATTGAGGCTCTCTGATTACTGGGCCAGTGGTGGAGCATAACAGCCTCCCAAGTTTAATATCCTATCATAATAGGACTGTTGCAACTGGGTCTCATACTAGGGACTAATAGAGAGTGCTAGCCAGTAAAAAAACTGCTGCAGAAGGTAATATAGATTTATTTCTGCTTGCTAGCCATCATTCTCAACTTTTCATGAGCTTGTCTCATATTTTTGCTCTGCCCCTCATAATGTTTTTTAGATTTTCTGGTAAATTATTCAAGATTACAGTCAATCGATAATCCTAGGCATTAATGTTTAGAACTTCTTACTGTTCAGAAAATGCTTATTGATGCTAAACCTGTATTATTAGCTTCTTAAATAAATACTAGTATTATCTGAAATCTCTCTCTGATTTTGATCCTTTATTCTCCATTACTTTGGGATGTTTCCAGAATTTTTAATTTATTGGTCATGTTTTGAGGCAAGAACAAGTTGTCAACTAGTTCTTGTAGGTGGAATACCTTACTTTGAAAATGAACACGTGATGATGTAGTGAAACCACATAAAATAGGAAGATGGTCCCCAAATTGTAATTTTTTTCTCACCCTTAATGCTTTGCAGTTGTATGTAAATAATTTCTCAGTATCTACCATGACATCATTTTTGGGTGTGGTTACTGAGAAAAATGAGTAAGGAGTGAAACTAAAACTCAAACAACACACTAAAATCTTATGGTTATTTTTTTTTTTTTTTTTACAAAATGACTTGCAACTTTATTATGAGGAATGTAGTAAGAAATTAAATTAATTGTACTTCAAAGTTGTTTACAAATGTGACCAATACACTTTAAGCAAAGAAACAGTAGAGTGTGCTGCTGCGTATTTAATTGCATTAAATGCTTTGCTGGCTTTCAAAGCCTATAAAATACTTCCTAGTCCAACAACTTTTTTTCTGTCATTTGCAGTGCATGTAACAGATAAAGCTCCATGCACTATGAAGACTTATGATCTGGTGACCACTCTTAACCTTTTATGCATTCTTGACACAGATGCCAAGAGTCGCCTCTTGATGTTCACTTTTGAGGAGAATTTCTTGGTATTCATGTCTACAACACATAATAATCTGGTTATGATTGGAGATTTGATTGTAATCATCTATACTACATAAAATAGTAAGTTTCATTATTCAGTGTATAATGTATTGTTTCTAAAGGCCATATTATGTGTGTGTGTGTGTGTGTGTGTGTGTGTGTGTGTGTGTGTGTGTGTGTGTGTGTGTGTGTGTAGATGTGTGTATAATATTTATATGGTGCATTGCGTGGCAAGAAAGATTTTATGCCTCAGTGAAGATGGAAGACAAAAAACAAGTAATTTTTGCCTGGTGTATTTCCAGTGCATGGCAGAAGTGTGCATATTTTGTTACCATTTTGTAAAGTGTGTTATATATATATATTACCTTACAAACTACCTTATATCACTGCACTGTGCTGCACTGGCATGTTGCACACATATTAATTTCATCACAAGTACAGAAGCTCCTAGTACTACACAGCAGTGTAACTGGCACTACTGCATGCCATATATCAAATAAATAAATACATTTACCGACATAAATGGGCATTGTACACTGCTGTGGAGCTAGATGATTATGAAACACTGTGGCTCATCGTACCACAATTCTTCTTCTTCTTCTTCTTTTGGCTTTTCCCGGTTAGGGGTCGCCACAGCGGAGCACCTGTCTGCTCATGATTGGCAGTGGAGATTTTACAGTGTCAAGTTGCCCATCCAGCGCCCAACCTTCCACAGAAGGCACACACATGCACACACTCACACCTAGGGCCAATTTTAGAGTGTCCAATCCACCTACAGCCAATATTGGACATAATTCGACCACTGGTCATCTGCTTTAAAGTACTATGTCTAGTACTATCAGGGCACATGTGTAATAAATATGGATTAAATTAAAAATACAGATAGGGTAATATGAAGTGAACAAGCATGCATGCATGGGTCATGCCAGTTCTATGGACTGCTGGGACTTTGTTTTGTAATTATATCAAAGTTCTTTGGTTGACTGAATTGTTTCTAAGGAATATATTTATAATATTAATATACTTGTTACTTAGCTGTGCAGAACACCAACTGTTAAGGAGAGCAAAGTGTTGAGAATTTTTGAGCTTTGGGTCTTGTGGTGCATTTTGGGACTAGACATATATAGTACTGCATTGGTCAGTAGCAGTATGCATTTTTGGGTTCACAGAACAGTGTAGTTATGTCAGTTCCCCCTTGGCTACATGGCTGTGGGATCTCAGAGTAAACATATATAAAGCTGCGAGACTGTGGTAGACATACCCCTTTCCCCCACATATACACAAGCTGTTTTTTTAAACCACTTGATCAAAAGTCTATGCAATTTTTTTTCAATACATCATCTACCAATGAAATGTCATTTTGACAAAATGATGAGTGTTTGTGTGTGTATGTATGAACATATATATATATATATATATATATATATATATATATATATATATATAATATTTGTGTATGTGTGTTTGTGTGTGTGCTTGTATTCATATGTATTTATGTACATCCCTACGTATGTGTGTTTGTGGGTCTACCTGAGATGGTCGACAGGCCATATGATCGACACTCATTTGGTAAATTCATTTGGTCGACAGGCAGATTTGCCTCCCTCCCCAATGTTGTGCGACCCTGGAATTGATATATATAGTTAGGGGCATGCTTTTCGACCAAATGAATTGTCGACCAAATGAGTGTCGATCATATGGTCTGTCGACCATCTCAGGTAGACCTGTGTGTATATATATATATATATATATATATATATATATATATATATATATATATATACCTCACAGCTTATGACCTATGTGCAATTTAGTTATTAAACTAACTGGCCTTTGTTTTTATTTACAAAAAAACCACATTTTACCATAAATTCTGATGGGATGTGGCATTTAATGATCATTGCAAGCAAAAGAAATGTGGAGAGTAATATTTAGGACTGCCAATAACCAGTGCTTGTCTAACTAGGTGTGAGGGATGCCTTATTTACAGTGAGTAAGTATAAGAAAATCCTTCTTAAGAAATGCAGATGACAGACAGCTATAAACAGAGCATTAAGATCATCAGTTGGAAATAAATCATCCAAGACACTTATGGTAATTTTACACTGAATCTTGTCATTGAGGAAGTATCACAGCAAAGTGATTGATGCAAGAGGTCTGAAAGAGTACTTTGATTTGAGAGGGTTAGATGATATATTGCATTCAGTAGAATGGAAAGCCAATATGGATATATTATAATGGAAGTAAAGGATGTGTGCACAATGTGTTTTACTCGGGAGATGACTTCAAATGTGAGTGATACAGTATATATCAAAACTATATGAAAGAACAGCAAAAGATGCAATATTCTGGAAAACCAAGGAATAAAAAGGGACTAATGTCTCAAAGTATCTAGATACTAAAACAAGAATTAAGCAGCCAGAATATAAAGATGAGAGAGATGTCAGTAAAAAATGTGGATATGAAAACACTAAGCACATGGAAATGAATTAATGCATATATTAGCAGACAGTCCTACCTAACAGTAGCAGAAGAAAAATAAGAAAGTGATGATCCAGTATTCAGTTCTGCCATTTTCTAAAAGATATTTGGAAGGATAATTTTTTTTAAGTATGTGCGAATGACAATTTAGAAGCATAACAAAACAATGAGGAAGGAATCATGTGAATCAGCCTCCCAGTGATGCTAAACTGTGCTGTATACCCTGTAAAACAAGTTCCTTTATGAACAGTTCAGAGGAAGTTATATGAATGGTGACTCACTTTTGGTGTTGTGTGAACCTATTTAAAAAATAAGTCAAAACAAGTCTGATGACACAAAGAAGACGGAGACCTCACTTGCATGTCTACCATTGATTCCATTTGTGCAGCTAGGGGAAGAGATAATAACAGTGAAAAATAAAAGATAGTACAGGTGGCTTAAAGGTTAAGGTCTTTGCCTCCCATGCACAAGGTACAGAGTTTGATCCTGAACTCCAACCAATGCCTGTTTGGAGTTTGCATGTTCTCCCTATGTCTCTGTGGGGTTTCTACCATATCAGAAAAATATACTGAGTGTTTAAATCTCAAACTCACAAATGAATTGAGCTGTGGGCAGCAGCACAGATTCTACATGGTGCCCTATAGGGGGAAGAGTTGTACAGACCAACTGCTTTGGGCATCTACTGTGGTGCACAGTATCCTCAAGATAGGAGAACACAGATCACAGACTGCATGCCATGACATGGCTAGCCACTTGATGGTGTAAAATTTGGCTCTAGGTGATTTGGTCGGATTCCTATGAGTTCAACGAAACGCATTATGTCGAATGCGTTTTCGTCAACACATGTAGAGCAAACAGGCAAAACAGCGAAGCGGCTGTTCAGCTAAAGTTTTCCCTGGGAAAGAAGTCACTTGACCGCTTCATTGTTTTGCCGTGTTCTGAAGTGTAGTGTGGTCCCTTGTCCAGTATAGCTCCCGAGCGTGATTGTGGCTCAGTTACAGACCTTAGGGTTAGGGTGCAGGTTAAGGTAAGTGCATATGTATGAAAGTGTTTACTGTTGTATATTTTATGTTAAATGTATGGTTGAGTTCCATGTGTATGCATTTTCAGTTGTTTACTTTTGCTTTGGTGGGGTAGAGTTAGGGTTAAGGTAAGTGTGTATGTGTTTGGAGCTGTTTATGTGAATGTGCGAGAGTTACTGACCTTAGGGTTAGGGTGCGGGTTAAGGTAAGTGCATATGGTTTAATTTTATTTTTTTTTTCCATTAAATGTATGTTTGGGTTATGTGCATATGTGTATTTAGTTGTTTACTGGTTTTTTGGGGGGTATAATTAGGATTGCGTATGTGTTTGAAAGTGTGTAATGTGTTTTTTTTTTGTGGGGGTTGGAACAGATATTTCTTTCCCTAGGAAAGAAATCGCTGTTCTTCGGATTCAATATTTTCAGCTTTTGCTGAAAATGTGTAGATGTAACATCGTTCACTGTTTTAAGCGTTCGATGCTGCAATATAGACCCAATTTGGTCATGTTGACTAATGTCGCCAAAACTGGGGCATGGGTAGTTACTGGTGATAAGTGGGTTGAGGACCTGTCAGGGACCCTTGCTATATGCCCCTGTTGGCCAGTGTGTGCCCACCATAAAGCCCAGCAGCACAGTGTCTAGTTACCCAGGATAGGCCTGTTGAGTGAAAGCTGGAACCGCCAAACATGAACTGAGAATTGTTAAGCTTAGGTTCACTGACAGGACACAGCTTGGAAGTGGATGATATGGAGAAGGCTGGATATCCTATATATCCAAGAGATGAAATGGAAAGGCAGGGCAGTAAAGCCACTTGGCTTGGGAACCTGACTCAGGTGGGGGACAGGCTAGAAATGGTGTAGGAATTGTGGTGAGAGAGAGGCTTCAGAAGGCAGTGAGGGATATCATCAGAATTAATGACAGACTGATGGCAGTCAGACTCCATTGTAATGATAGGGCAGCCTACGCCACAGCAGGATTGTAATAGTGAGGAAAAGAGTGCATTCAGACAGCAGCTGCAGAACCTACTAGAAAAATCAAGGCAACATGAATTGGTGTTGATAATGGATAACTGGAATGCACATATGGGGACAGAGTGGGATATGAGGACTGCCTTGGCCCACATGGGTGGGGCAACATGAATAAAGAAGGAGAAGCCATTCTAGACTTCTGTCTGGCAAATGGCTTGATAGTAGCCAACACATGGCTCAGAAAGAGAGACATTCACAAGATCACATACAAGAGTAGTCAACATGCAACTCAGGTAGACTTCCTACTAGTAAGGAAAAGGCACTGGGGTAGCAGTCGGTTCACAGCATAAACCAGTAGTTGCCACAATCAGCTGCAAGCAGTGGTCAGAGAAGGCTCTAAGATCAACAGAGACCAGGCTGAAGACCTGGAAGTTGACTGGAGAGAAAGTACAGCAGTTCAAGAAATTACTCAGGGCTCCAGCTCCCCAAGAAGAGGAGGAAATAGGTGGAGTTGAAGAAGAGTGGCAGTGCCTAAAAACAGCATGTGTTAGGACTACAAAAAAGATATGTGGCTGAGCCTGGTATGGAAATAAGGTACATAAGGAGGGTGGAATGCAGAAGTCCAGGAAGTCAAGGACTACTGGTTGGCTAACAAAAAGCTAAGAAAGAAGTTGCAATAGCAAAGAATAGGGCATCAGAGGCACTGTACCAACTTCTGGAAAGTGACTCAGTAAGGGGCACAAAGAAACTATATCAGGTTCCAAGGCCAAGACAGAAAGATAAAGAAGATAGTCAGACACCCTTCATAAGGGATGCCAGCAACAACCTGCTCACCAGTCACAGGACATCAAAGGCAAATGGATGGAGTATTTTGGCAGATGGAAGGAGTATTTCCAGCAGCTTCTGAATGAAGAAAAGCCCACAGAAACTGTACTGCCCCAGAAACAGCCTACAATGAGAGAAGAAGAGGAGCCCATCTTAGAAGAAGTAAGAACAGAGCTAAGGAAGATGAAGTCTGGGAAAGCAGCAGCCTCAGATGAGGTCACAGCAGATATGATAAAGATGCTGGGTGAGATAGGGGAGAAATGGCTCCTGAAGGTACTAATAGCAGTGTGGAGAGAAAGGCGTATCCCAGATGACTGGAGAATAAGCATACTCATGCCAGTGTACAAGACATCCACAACTGTGGCCAGTAAAGAGGCATCAGACTCCTACCACATTGCATGAAAGTTCTGGAGAAGGTGATTGATAAATGGATACTCACAGTAGTAGAATGTAAGATGGGAGATGAGCAGTTCTGATTCAGATCAGGATGCAGCACAATTGAACCAATGTTTGCACTGAGACAGAAACTTGACAAGAAGCTAGAAATGAGGAGAGAGAAACGAGGAGAGTCTCCAACTGGGCATTCCTGGACTTGGAGAAAGCAAATGACAAGCTCCCAAGAAAGCTGATCTGGACAGTACGGCGGTGGTTTGAAGTCCCAGCAACATTGGTAGAATTAGTGCAGGTTATGTACAAGGACTCACTGACTCAAGTATGAACAGTGTTCAGCCTCACAGAGGGGGTCCCAATAGGAGTGGGTGTGCACCAGGGTACAGCTCTGAGCCCACTGCTGTTAATACTGCTGATGGACTACATTAGCAAACAGGTTGGAGGGGATGGATCAACAAAGCTGCTGCATGCAGATCACTCTGACCTTGAACTTCAGCAAAGGATAGGAGAATGGAATACAAATCTGAAGGTACATGGGATGAAACTAAGCACAGATAAGACTGTGGTAATGGCAGCAAATTGGGGAAATCAGAAGAAGCTGAGAATAGACATAGAAGGGAAGATAGTGGAAAAGGTAAACAGCTTCAAGTATCTGGGAGGGGTGGCTGAGTAGAAGGGTAGTCTGAATGAAGAGGTCAAAGCTAGAATCGGAGGGGCTGCAGCCAACTGGCATAGAGTATCAGGTGTAATCTATGACAGAAGAATTCCAAAGAAGCTGAAAAGTAAGGTGTACAAGACAGTGGTGCGACCAGTACTACTGTATGGTACAGAAAATGGGCAGTAAAGGCAGAACAGTTAAAGAAGCTAGAGGTGATAGAAATGAAGTGCCTAAGAAGGCTGGTAGGATGCACACTGTGGGACAGATGAAGGAATGAGGACATAACAGAAGCCAAAGTAGCTCCAATTGCAGAAAAGATCAAAGTGAACAGATTATGATGGTTTGGGCACACGTGTAGAAAAGCAGAAGACAATCTGGTGAGGAAGATTTGGGACAGACAGGAAGAAGGTAAGAGGAAGTGAGGACATCCAGCAAAGAGGTGGATGGATTGTGTGAAAGAAGTTCTGAGACAATCAGGCATGAGTGTTGAAGAAGGCAGGAGTGTGGCACTGAATCGAGAGAGTTGGATACAATTAAAAGGATACTCCGACCCCATGTAGAAAAATGGGAAAAATGGGGCTGATGATGATGATGATGATGATGATGAAAATAAAATCAGATTCAGTGCCAGATATTGTAATGTAGGTAACAGTGCTATCATTTTAAGGTTTGATGAGAACCAGTCATAGGCAAGCATCACTTCTCATAAAAGTTACTTAGAGGCCATCAAATCATCAGTGTGAGAAAGAGTAGCATCAATATTAGAACTGAGATAGCTGATGTCTTCTTAAGATGTTTATCAAAACTGAATAGTCTGACTCATGGATAACTGGGAAGTTTTCAGTCTGGGAGATTACAATGAGGATGGCCAAAATCAGTTACTGATGGCTATAAAAATAGTCACCATTATTATGGAAAATAGTATAATCAGTTCATACCCACCAGGAATAAATAGAGCATGACTCGGGGGGAAAAAAAGGTAATGTTGAACTGATGCGTATTTTTAACTATACAAATGTTTGTGTCTTTCAGCTTTTCCCAGTTAGAGGTCACCACAGCGGAACTCCGGTCCGCTAATGATTGGTAGTTGATTTTTACTTGCCGAGTTACCAGCCCTGACACACAACCTTCAACGAAGGTATGCCCATTCACGCATGTCTCAACGCAGAAGATGCTTTAGCTGAGAATCGAACTGGACTGCGTCTTAGTGTGAAGCGACAATGCTACCGCAGCACCACCACTGCATCTATACAAATACATAGTAAAAAAAGGAAATAGGATACTGGATGACATTCTAATGGTACAGAAAATAGGATCGGATATGTGGATG
Organism: Protopterus annectens; assembly: GCF_019279795.1. Lineage (NCBI taxonomy): Eukaryota > Metazoa > Chordata > Ceratodontiformes > Protopteridae > Protopterus > Protopterus annectens. Next base: position 657,606,488 of record NC_056731.1, read on the forward strand.
AATGGAAAGAAATGAGAGCACAAGTCAAAAGATAAGTGTAGCTATCAGTGTGCAAACCAGCAGAGTAAGGAGAAATGGCAATGTTTCTATGAAATGTTAGTGCTGCACAAGTGTTAGAGGAGGATGAAATTAAAGCAAAGTGCTGGTCAGTGCAATTAAAGCAAAGTGCTGTCCAGTGTAATTAAAGCAATGTGCTGTCCAGTGTAATTAAAGACAGGAGAGAAAGAACTTAATATGATATATATTTTGGACCTAGGATGGAGGTGGAGATTTTGACACATTTTTGAGTATGAAAGAACAGCAAAATATGCAATACTTGAGCTTTAAAAACTGATATCTCCAAAATTATAGAGGATTTTGAATATCCCAGAAATATACAGAGTGAATAAACTAAAAGTTTTTCTGGATTGTTTAAAAAATACTTAAAAGCATATCTTAACTCATTCTCATTGAGTCTACATACTTATTTTTTTAACTAAACAGAGAAGACAAGACAAGGATATACCCTTGTCCATCTTAGACTGTTCAGATTAAATTATCTGTTCATTTAGAAATAGCACATATGAAATCAGGAACCGATAGACATTTATTCTGTACAGAAAGAACTAAAGATTTAAGTTATACAGAGGTGATACATAAATACATTGGTTACATACCATGTATATGATCATAAGAAATTTAAAGTAGTTGAGTCACAAGGCTATTTATGCCTTGTTAATACCCATACTCATGGTATATCTCTCTTCTCAAAAGTGGCAAAGTAGCAGCATCCCCAAATAAATTTATGGGTGCCCATCCAGTCATCCAGGTTTAATCTGAAGCATGCTAGGGTGCCACATTACGTAACTTTCAAAGGAAGCTTTTTTCCATAGGTGAACTAGGCACTGGGTAATGCATTTGTGTCTCCATTGCATTTTTTTATGCGATGGTGGAAATTTAAATCCCTACTTCTGGTATTAGTGAAACTGAAGGTACAGGAGATCAAGAATGCCACTGTCCCTCATAGTGCAGAATGTAAGGCATAAATCATCACTCAACAGCCCATAAGAAACTGACTAAAGGGTTAGTGATTCAAGTCTTTCCTGGTAGGTCACGCACTTTATGCCAACAAAATTCTTTGCTAGAGACCTTTGGGTCCTTTCCATTTGCTTAATATGTCTACAAAGGTACATCCCTAAGTGGGCATTGTACTCCATAACCGGTCTAACTAGGGCTGCAGAAAAAGGTATGGTTACATCAATTGACCTCGATGACAATGTTAACTGTGATAAACAGAAACATTTGTTTTGATTACTGCTGTGATGTGGTGGTCAAAGGAGAAGGAGAAGTTAACCCAGGTTCCATGACCCCTGATGACACTATCAATACACTGAGGAAGAGAGCTTTATAAATGTGACAATGCTACACTTTTATGCATTTAACTTTAACCCTTTTCCCATATACCACTTGTCTACAAGGATTAGTTCCTGCTGTAAATAATCGGAGGGAGAGTTGACAATAACATCCAGTTTGCAATCATCTACAGAATTAGTTAACCAAAAATTCAGATTACCAGTCTGGAGATCAGAGAAACAGATGCTAAAAAGGAGGGGTCTCAGTACTAAACATTGGGGTACATCACTAATTACCTTCTTACCTTCTGAGGATTTGCCTGCTACCTTAACTATGTGGATTATATATTTTAGCCAGTTGGCTATCCACCTTACATTGATCTACTTTAAAGGCATTTAGCTTACTTATAGTGTTAACATTGGGTATAGTGTTGAATGCTTTAGCTGGATCCAGATAAGCCATGTAAACAGAATGACTCTTATCTTCAGCCTGTGTGACCATCTTAAACAAGTTAAATAAAATGGGTATTCAGGATCTCCCTTACAAAGTCAACTGATGTGGATCTAGTCTGATAAGGGTTTTGATATGATAATTTATGAGGTCAGATATAATGTACTCCATACCTTTGCAAATCGAATAGACAGGCTTTTCAAATAAATAGGCTAATGGATCTACAGCTACCTGGGTTTGTAGTAGGGTTGCCCTTGTGCAAGGGCATCACCATTGCAGTTTACCATATATGGGGGACAAATCTTGTAGATAAGCTCATTTTAAACAGTTTTATTGAGGGGTTCCACTATGGCACATCTGATGCTATTTATTCAACACCCAGTTACAGTATCAGGCCTATGAAAGTACTATTTTTCAGTTTTAAAGAGCACCAATGTTCCTTTGTGATATTGAGAAGTGTAAGAGATTTAGGACTTTATGGAATAAGGATAGTTATAGCAGAGTTAAAATTTGTTTTTAATTTACCTGTAAGTGTATTTGTTATGCCTGCTCGGTCAGGGTCAGTGAGTGGGGTATACCATTTTGGATAAGTTCAGAAAATTGCTGGGTGTTATTACTTAGTTAATTTCATAATTTAACTAAACAATGACTTATAATTCTCCTTGGCTTCTCATAAGTTTCCTTGGCTTCGGAAGTTAATTTAAGAGCATGATTTGCCTTACTAGCCCTAATGTCATATTTTAGTTCCTCACTGATATTCTTGATGCAGTCTTTAATTTGAACATTTTAAATCTATTGTATGATTTAAGAAGTTATTTTTCCCTTGTTATAGAGTTTATTTAAGCTGGTGTACCAACATGAAAGTTCTTTCATAAACTTCCCATTATATCTGGCTGTAGTAAAGGTTACCGGATTCTAAGCCGTTATTTATGTGGGAGTAGCACTCCTTTGTATAAGTAACTCCTGAGTCTGGGTTGGGCGATAGGTCTGGAGATTTTACAAGAGAATTTGGATAGATCATCATAGAATTTTAGGAGGTTTAACCATTTAAAATCCTTGAATTCAGATTTATTGACTGTTGGGTTTTACAGATTTTTAAGAGAAAGTTACAAGTTTATGGTCAAACTTAAACAAGGATGGAGAAACTAAAGGGGTGGTCCATGTAGTGGCTATATCGGTTAGGACCAGGCCAAGAATATTATGTCCACATGCTGGTCTATTAATTATATACTCCAAGGAATTTTTATTTATTAGGTCTAAAAATCTGTAGGTGTACATAACTTTGTGAGGCATAGATGTGCTTGTTTATTGAGAAGTAGCTTCTGGCATTGAGAAGAACCACATTGCTACAGTCCCGTTTAGGGATGGAAGTGGCTACGTTGATACTGGATACATCATGATGTCCATTAGTTGGATTCTGCCTAAAAAAAGGATTACAGGAGCAGCAAGGCAAGTAAGTGGAAGCTATGGAATAATAGGCTCAGGCTTTCCTTAGCAAAGTTAGACTATCATTCATCTCGTCCCATGCTAACATATACTGGAGCCCCTAGAATGACATCAACTATTAAGCCAATTGCAGAAGCCAGTTGTGTTTTGTTTATATATATATATATATATATATATATATATATATATATATATATATATATAGGTGCATTTCTTTGTGAAGGAAGGATTCCACTCAGGACCAGTGTCTTACTTGCACTGGGCACATACGTGGTATGATCTAACATGTGCCTCTGCAGGTCCCTCATGATTGTGCACCTCTGGTCATTCACATCCACATGGACTACCATGTAATCATGTTTGTCTGGTTAGTGGAAATTTACAGCCCTTGTTTTCCATGGATCCTGATACCAGAAAGACAACTAACTGTAACTCTGTTTTTGCCCAATCTTTTGAGTGTGGAGTCCATCTGCTTGACAATAGAGTCAACTGTTACTAAAACATTGTTATTTTTACTCATGGAGTTTGAGATATTAGATGGTCTACAGTCTACCTTTTGGTGACCCTTTATTCTGTGTGAGCATAGTTCTGATTTAATGGTGCCTATGATGACACCATATCTTCTTAATCCTGTACGCTCCCGTGGAGATTTTTTACACCGTCAGCATAATTTAATTTAGTGTGATTGTGATGAGAAGTGGGTGGTAACAACTGATGCTCACAGGCTTTCTTACTGGCTGAGAGAGATGCCTCACAGCTTGAATTATTTGCATCAAGTAGAAGTTTTGTCAAATAGAAGTTCATTGTCTGTAAGCGTGTAGCACTACACTGCCTCAGAGTACAAAGTGATATAAGGCTACCAAATGAAGGGATACAAGCAGGTTTGTTTTCTACTTTACCAGGAGTGTCTTGGATTTAGTTTGGTCTAAGTGATGAAAACATACTACTCATAGCCTGGCTAGGTGTAGGGTGTAGAAGGAGCACTATGTGAAGGTTAAGCTAATTCTGGGTAGCTAAGAGTGGTTTAGAGTAACCATGCAAACACTATGGGAGAATTACACAGCTAGTACAGCAGCTAATGCATTAGTAAGGAGTCTGTGCTCAGCTGACAGCCATGCAGCAATGTTTAGGGGCAGTGTACAACTAACAGCAGCCCAGCACAAACACACTCAAACCACATGCAATACAGTAGCAAGGAAAAGCTCAGCAAGCAACTGATACCAGCTCAGTGCAACTATGCACGGCTTTCTGCAATGAAGCAACACTTAAAATGCTCAACAGTCATGTTAGCTAATGGTCAGACACCCAATGAGTTTGTCCAATCACTCTGCGGTTAACCAACAAAAAGCACTAGCCAGCTGCTGTGTCACCTACAGCTGTGTAGCTCACCCAGTGTTGTGGCATAAAAACCAGCACAATAAATAAAAAATAAAACAGAAAACTAAAACGTCCAATCAATATACAACATGCTACTAGACCAACAGGAACTTAAACTCAAATTCAGCTTCAACTTACATTCTCTCACAAAATAACCAATAGGTGACCCCTAAACCCTGCCAAACTAAGTTAGGCACAATTAGCAATTATGTACTGAAATAAGCAACAACATGTCATCTCAGATGTTAAATGACAATTTAAATAATTAAAACACACTTCCCTGTTGTTTAAGGAACTCAAGAGTCAAATACAGTAAAGACAGGTTAAATCCAGTTCCAGTAAGGGCTCAGATGTAAATTTAGCTCAAAGCACTCCAGACAAAAGGATGGTCACAATTATACATTACTGGATTGACAAAAACAGAGACACCTGCTCTATTATAAAACTCTAAGAAAGCTGTCACAAATTACAGTAATCTACAGTGAGAACATAGTCCCACTGTGTGTGGAAACAAACCATTATAACCAAAATAATATAACTATCAGGAAATGCAACCATACAAAATCTCAAAATATCAGGTTCCTATTACGTTATCGAACTTCAACAAGTTCAAACCCTATATGGTCGAAACCATATAGTCGAACTTGCTGAAGTTCGAACACACAAAAAAAAAAGATGCAACAGTAAACTAACTGTTGCAAGCAGGGAGGCCAGTCCCCCTGCACCCTCCACCCCCACTCTTTAAATATACCAACTCTGAGACCGCACTATAGTGCGGAAAGGGAATATTTCCCTTTACTGTACTGTAGTGTGATCTTGGAGTTTGTATAGTTAAAGAGTGGGGGGTGTGGGGGGCACAGCCTCCCATGTGGGGGGTGCAGGGGGGCTTTCCCCCCTTTCTGCAACAGTTAGTTTACTGTTGCTTTTATTTTTTCCATGTTCGAAGTTTTGAAACTTCGAACAGACAAGTTCGATATTGTCATGTTTGAAGTTTCAAAACTTCGATCATATAATAGGTTCCCCAAAATATCAAGTAACCTACATCAGTTTTTTGAAGGATGGATTACTTCCACTTCTTCTCCCAACATCAGAGTTCTGCCCCAATGCACCCAATAAATAAATATACTACTCCTGAGGTTATATAACATATGAGAAAATGGAAAATTGGAAAAATGGAAAAGAAAATCACCTTTACTCTTTACTCTGAGTTGAGAAGACAATCCCATCACCAAAGTAATGCAGTCTTGATAATATGAGACTTCATTTAAAGGTGCATGACATCTGAAATGTCAACAAGCATGGCCCTGACAAACGTAGGATGGGATTTTTAGGCAAATCGCATAGGATACGAAGCTGTGCAGCGGAGCGTGAGTGATAGGAAACTGCGTTCTATTAAGTGCAGATGTTGCTTAGAAGTATACCTCAATGTTAATGGGCAGAAAGAGTTTTTAAGTATGTCAGTCAGAAGGTAGGATATGTTAATGACACCCATAAATAGCCTTGTGTGTTAACCATTTAAGATGCTTGTTCAGTATAGAAATCCTACACTCTTGATTATGCAACTTATTGTAAAAAACAATGTACACTGCTAGGTAGTGTATATTGGTGTTACTGTTTCAGGGACAAGAAGTATGTCCCAGGATAAGCTTCCAGGTAGGCTTATGTATCTCAATTGTTAAATACTATTGTATAGTAAATTATTGACAGCAATATGTTAGTTCTGTTTAACAATAAATTTGTTTGTGGGGGGGGGGGGGGGGGCTCATAGATTGCTACATTTAGCTACACATTCCACCTGAGCTTAGGTTGGACTTGTCATCCAAATTTCAGTTGAAAGTTTAGTTAATTGACATATAAAGGGAAAAAGCTTTAACACTTCACTGAAGAAGGCAATCTGGCCGAACCCTGTTTGGTTTAGGTGTTTTCTGGATTGTTACCCTGCACCTAGGAGCTTTTGTTATTGTTATGTGCTAGTATTTATGTGTATTTTTGCACATTAAACTGATGCTGCTTTACTACACGAGGTGCTGGCTTTCTTTCTGACTTTGCCTTGGATGTTTTTGAGCCTTTGCACCTGCCGTACTTGTGGGTTTTTCCCTGATTCAAAAAGTTTTAACCCCCTGTGTTATTGTTAGTGTTAGTGTTAGTGTTAATTGTGATGATGTTGTCCTTAACTTTTGCTTAACTTCTTTCAGGAATCATCCATGGGAAGCATCGCATCAACTGCACATGATAAGTCAAATATCTTCTTTGTCAGTGGTGATTAGCAGTTCAAAGAAATATGTAATTTTATCCATACGTGTGATGTGGGTGTCAGGACTCTTGTGTGTATTGCTATACCATCTGTAATAGTGGCACCATTGTTATTTTGTTAGCATATATTTGACTATAGCAGTGCAGCTGTTAATTTTTTTCATGTATTTGCTGCTTATTATCACAGGTGATCCTGACAGTGGAAGTATAAGATTTTTACCACCTGATGTCAGAGTATTGACAGACTCTAATGATGATGCTGGCCAAACAGATGCACAGTTGGGAGTGCAGAGGTTGAATCTGACACTGAGGTTGAACATTCAGCCATCTCCTGTTATTCCATCGGACACAGCCAGTAGGCCTACAGCAACTGACTCCATTGAGCAATCAGATATTGGACAGGTGGAGGGTGAGACAGTCTATCAGGAAAGTGTGGTTACTATGGCTTCAGTGTCTGTTGACTCTGGCCATAGCCAAATTGCTGGCAAGGTGCCATGCAGGCGTGTTGTTAGGGCTGCCTGGAAGAAGCCTGCTGTCCATCTCCATTGAACCCAGGTGTGTCTTCCCGTGCCACTTGACATAGGTTTAGGGCTATCATGGAGGCACAGGCACATTCCCATAGGTCCTCCAGAGAAATGGTTAGGGTTGTAGATATGACACAGGCTGACATGCATGACTGTGTCCATGGTGTTGTTGATTCAATGCTGTAATTAGCATGTCAGGGTGTTTACCTTGGTTGTTCAGTTCTACACACTGTTTAGAGCCACTTACTGAATCCAAAACATCATGCTACCATGTGTGCGTCATACTGCAAAGTGCACACAGTGAAAACGGACCATGTCGGTTTTATTGAATCAGACCACTAGAGTATTTAAGATAGATGCAATAATATAATTAGCTTGAATATGCATACCATGAAATAAGTTGGGAAAAGATGAGAGATGGCATAGATAAATAATGTATTATTTTTTCTTTTGGTAAAATACATTTGCTTTGTTTGTGCTGTATTTGGAAAAACTGGTGAGATATAATATTACATATAACTATTAATGTGAGCTTTATGGTTCTCTACTGTATTTATAAAGAGAGATGACTTACTAAGACGGTATAAGCAAGATAATGCAAGATGTATGTTGTGCATTTTAAAAGTACTGAAATAAGAATAATATGGTATCAAGATGAATGATTGGAATAATTGCTGAAATTAATTATTTAAGGGAAGAATGTAGAAGATGTGCATTGTATAAAATCACTTGCATGTATGTTTGCATTTTAATGTTTTCACGATTGGTAAAGAAAATTTTAAAGGAAAAAAAGAATCATTGTTTACTGATGAAAAAAGTACAAGAGGTTACAGTGATGTTTGATCACAGACCAAATCCAGGAGATCACTAAAGCAGGTAGTATTTGGTTAGATGCTTGGTCTATTGCTGGTCTGTGTGTCCAAAGGAAGGACGCTCTTGTAGTCCAGAAAGGACAGTTAATGGCTCAGTAAACAATGACTCCAACCGATCATTCATTGAAACCATACTTTATTCATAGTTACTGCACTTGCATATGTTTAGTTTAAAGTAGCAAATATTCCTATAACTACTTATAGACAAGAAATAATTCATAAAGCATAAACTTCATAAAAGCTGAGAAAAGTTAGTATACAATAACAGCGGAAAATGCAATGGTTGCAATCTATAAATAAGCACCTTATGAAAATAAGAACCGGCATATGTGTAACAGACCACATACATGGATGCAGGGGCACACACACACACAGGGTACAGGATGTTTTGACCCTGGACAGTTCAATCCTGGATGGCTCATATGAGCGAAAATACAGGCAATCGAAATTGCAGCCCCCCCCCACACCCCCGCTAAATGTATATTCCAATGCCGAGATCACACTACAGTGAAGATGCATTTATAAAATTTTTAAAACTTTTTTTTATATAATTGGGGTCAAACTGTCCAGTAGCTACTCCCATAGACAATCAATGTATATTTAAACATGAAAGTGTATACAATTGTATTGGGGTCGAACACACACACACACACACACACACACACACACACACACACACACACACACACACACACACACACACACACACACACACACACACACACACACACACACACACACACACACACACACACACACATTCAGTGCAGGGTCGGCAGCCTGTGCAGGGTAAAGCTATCCTGTTTAAGCTATCCTGTTTATCCAGCACAGATTTCCCCATCCCTACTGAAATGCATAGATATACACTACATAGATAGATATATGCCATGAACACCAGTTAACTATCCTGTAGTGATCATAATGTCACATACAGGTATAACAGTGTCCCTCCTGACACATTCAGCTGATGTTACAGCGTCAGGACGGTGTGCTTGATTATATTCATGGATTGGTGACATGTCATAATAGTTGCACAAGTGTGTTTGTGCAAAATCATCTCTGATCACTCAAAACCACATATGTTATGTCAGAGACATGGGTTTTCTGGTGGTATTATTCTGATATTGTCCATGATTGTGCATGCTTCATTTACTGTTGTCCATGAGCCTTTATGTACCACTTGTTGGAGACCTCTGCTGAGATTACACTCATATTCTGGCAAATCAGTTTGCACAGCTTCACAGTATGCACCACACCCCAATTGTATATAACATCTCTGATAGATGTCCTCTGCATTGATCATGTAAGGATGCTTATCTCACAAAGACATCTTCTGCATTGTTATGTCACCTTGTGTGACAATGAGATGATATGCATTTTCACTGTGCAGTCTATACTGTACCATATTGATACGTGATTGGTGTTCCTACTACAACTGTCTTCCACTGACATGCCCTCATCTGCTATACATTAGGATTTTTCATCTGTCTTCTTTCCCTGTGTTCATTCCTACAATTTATCTATGTGTTCCTATTCAATACACACATTTATCCTGACTGTTTATTTTACATGGCAGTCCATGTACCCTTACAGATCATTTACACAATTGTTTTACAGAATGCCTGGAATGGGATTTCAAATACTCTGCACTGCATTCACTGTCTTGTACTGTGTTTGGACCATATACATAACTAAATGTTATGTCCTGGTAATCATTGTGGCATTCTACACAATCCTGCAAACCTACTTTGCTCTGAGAAAACCACGTTTCCTATCCATTTTGCTTTACATGGTTTCCAGGCCAGCAACACTGTTGCAAACCACAAAACCATGCTTGTTTATGTTTAAACACGGTGAGCAGCTTGAATATGTAATTAGCACTGCTGCTCACTGCGCAAGCACATAAACTCCATTTAGGCTTCATGCGAAGACCACACAGAGTTTACTGAATTCCAGGGTAGTTCTTTTTTACTTAGTACATTTACTAAATTATAAATTGAAATGTAGGCACACATGCATTAATAGAAATGAAAGCAAAGTGTATTAACATTTTCATTTACATGCATTATAAATTACGGACATATTTTCTTTCTTTATAACAACTGTCATTCACTCCAACATTAATTACACTGCTCAGTCCCTGCCTTCCCTTAAACCTCACCCCTGTACTCCTTAACATTATTCTGAATATATTGTTCCTAAAAATTCCATTTATTTCTATGTAATTTACTCTTTGACTTTTTCTAAATATCCCACTTCCAGTTATGTTATCTCATGTACAATATTCAGCACTTAAGTTGCAGTTAGTCTACATTTTGATTTCCATTTTCTAATAATTGCCTTTTTGGCAGCTGGCATTAGACTTAGTAAAATCTTACTATGTCCAGGCAGTTCATATCCTGTACCCCAGCTCAAAGGAATCGTCTTCTTAGTTACAGACATTTGCTTCCCCAACATTTCTGACAGAGTACTCAGTAGGGATTTCTTTTTAAAAATGCCAGCTCATTACACTCCAAAAACATGTCCCCAGTTACATCTCTCCTTCCTATCACAACTCCAGCATTTGCTATTTTGAAGTCTGCTTGGAATATAAAATATCTATGAAAAAACTTCCAAGCAAAAATCCTAACCCTTCTGGACATTATTGTATCCGTGGGAACCATAGGTATGTACTGTCATTGTTACTTTGTAAATTACCTTTTCAGTCTCTCTTCCCAATCTTTTCTAACCTCCTCTAAATGATTTCTTATAACTGTCATTGCAATATTTCATATGACCTACTAATTATCCCATTTTAATGGCAGCTTCTATTATAGACTTTACTAAAAACTCTACCAAGGGCTGGTCCTTTATTTAGTACTCATTTATGCCTTTCTGTTTGCCTATACTCGTATATCAATCCCTTGTAGGCAAAACAGTCTGTAACCTGCAGTTCAGTCTTTTGTTTTGCCTCATCCCACTCTGCTAGTTCCTATCTCTTGCTATTTGCTCCTAATACCTTTATTACTTTGCCAGTTTTCTCCAGAAAATTCCAATCCCCTCTTCATATCTTCTATATCCTCACATGCAGCCATACCTACTGGCAGCATTTCCTTTCTCCATTCCATGATGACTTAGTTCTTCAGATACTTTCTGCCAGTTTATGAATATAATATTAGGTATGGACGTTGTCATCCTCCTTAATCCTACTCTCTCCTTATTTTTTATCCCCCCTATTTCATCATCATTCCGTTCTACTTTGATTTATAACCTTTTGTTTGTGTCATGTTTGTGAGCCTTAATGACAGCTCTGAAATATCCATTCAAATCAGGTTATTCCACACCATCTTGATCTATGGAAAGATTAACTCTTCTCACTTAACTCGTGCCCTCTTCTCCTCCTAAATAAATTCATTCAATTCTTTATTAATTATTGTCCATAATTTATCCTCTGGTTGGTAAAATATGCCTGAACTGTATTTAAAACTAAAAGGACTAAAAACATTTCACTGTTTGCATCTTATTATCTGTATCCAAAATAAGTAGCATCCAGGTATTTGGTTTTTGCATTACTTTTTGTTTAGTCTCTTCCCATATATCCTTAGCTGCCATAACAAAATCCTTTTTAATCCATATACCTAAATACTGCATCTAATTGCATTCCCATAAGTTATGGGTATTGTATAATCAATTTGTGTGTGGGTACATAATTTATCACTATAGCCTTATCTTCACTAATTTTATATTTGTCTCAACATTTTCTACAACATCAAAATGTAATTTTCTCAATGTATCAAACAGAAAAATAATATAATATACAAATATACATTTTCCTGATTGTCATACCAATTATATCCTTGAAATTGTGAGTCCATTATTTTCTTTTTAAACATAAAACAAATAACAAAAAGGAAAGAGGACACCCATGTCTGGTTCTACTTTTTGAAAACAGCTTATTGGAAAGGAACCCTCCTGCCTTAAATCTTGCCTCTGACCTATCATATGTTATTCAAATTAATCTAGTATTTTATCAGAGAATGCAAATGTTTCCATTGTCCTGCTCATAAATTCAAAGATAACTCTATTGAATGCTTTTTCTGCATCAAGACCCACCAATAACAGCAGTATTTTCTTACATTGAGCTTTCTCTGTATCATCATTGTTCCATTAATGTTGTCAAATGTTTGCATCCCCTCCACCAAAACTCTATACCAATCTTTATCAATTCTGGCATCACCTTTGACATTCACTAAGCTAGAACATACTTAAACACTTTTTACTCATGGTTTAAAATTGAAATGTGTCTACGTAAATCTGGGTCTGAAGGGTCTTAACGCTCCTTTGGTAATAACAAACAACACAGCTTTCTTCTAAGATGCTGATGTTTCCCCTACTTTTAAAATATTGTTAAAATCTTCCAGATCATTACTGCTTTCATTATTCAAAACAGCTACACTCCAACATGAATTCCATCTGTTCCTGAAGACTGCACTGTTTATTGATTATAAATCACCATTTTTATCTCATCGTTTCTTGTCTGAACTATTTGTTGTTCAACTTCTTCTAGCCATGCTGTAATTAAATCTTCCATAAATATTTCTATTTGTGCCTTTTCATGTTTTCAACATTCCTCTGCTTTATACAAATTTCCATAAAATTTCCAAAATATCTCTAAGACCTCTATGGGATTTCTGGTTATTTTACTAGTTTCAATCTCCCCATGTTTGGCAACATAGATTCATAGGTTGGTACTAGGCTATCAGCCCTAGGGCCTATACAAGCCTATCTATAACAATTCCCTGGCTATTTCTTCCCACAATATTTACTTCCCTGGACGCTGTCTAGCAGGGTGATGGATGTGATCCCTGGGGTGAATTTCCTATCTCCCATCCAATTGTCATGGTTCCTTTTGAAGAAGGCCAAAGAGGCACTCTGCTTGACATGTATGGGCAGTCTATTCCAGAGTCTGGGGAGTCTCTGGGTCAGGAACCTATCCATTCAGCATGTTTTGTTCATTGTGATGACAAGGTTTAAATTCCTGGAGTGTGTGGCTCTGAGGGCTTGGGATTTCTTTAAGTGTAGCATGTCCAACAGCTCTGGGTTTGACATGGCCTTGTATGTTAAGCAGAGATCACCTCTGAGTAGATGATATGTGACAGAGTATAGCTGGAGTTTTTTTAAATGGTCAGCAAAGGGCATCTGCTTTAGGCCTTTGATTCTTTTAGTGAGGTATTTCTGCGGCCTTTCCAGTTGTTGCAAATGTCTTGAGAGGTACATACCAAACGGGATGCTGTATTCTATAATGGGTCTAATGAGGGATGAGTACAGTTGGAAAATGATCTCCTTTTTTCTGGATGAAAAGCCCTTAGTGATGAGGTGTGCCACATAGAAGGATTTCCTGACTGCTGTGACGATGTGGTTATCGAAGGTGAAACCACTGTCCACCTGTGTCCCTAAGCCTCTTATCACACTTTCGGTGTTTAGTGTACTGCCACCTACATGGTAATTCATGGGTACATGTTTCTTCACAAAGAGGATAACTATACATTTCTGGGCAATGAGCTTGAGTCCATGGCTCTGGCACCAAGCATCTGTTTCTGTAAGGCCCTTTTGTAGAATATCCACATCATTTGGGGATTCAATATCGGCTGGACATTAGACTTACTATAGATAATCAGTATTTTCTACATACTAAGGGCAATGTATTTACATAGAACAAGCATGAACCCCCCAGCATGTGTTTCACAACGTACTGAAAGGGCAAGCCATGAGATGCTCTAGACTTACAGATAGAGATACAGACTTTGAAACTGAGGTAAAACAACTAAAAAGAGATTTTGAAGGCAGAGGATATGGTAGTAAGGATGTTGTGGAGGCATGTAATTATGCTAGACATATTAGAATGGACAGGGCAAAGCCATACTATTCAAACAGAGGGAGTTGTAATACTAAGCAACAAATGAGGCATACTAGAGTAGCAGTGCCACTCACATATATGAGTGACAATCGAGCATCAAGGGGGATACTAGAGAATAAATGGCATATCGTACAGGTCGATAGAGAGATAGCAGGTGTAGTAGTTGAAAAGCCCTTTTTAGTTTATAATAATAGTAGATCTCTTAAAAGGAGGTTATACTACCCTAGACGTAGTGTAGGTACGAAGGTACAAAAGCCAGTCGGAGAAACTAGGAAATGTATGAAATGTAATTTTTGCCAATACATTTTTGAAGGTGTAGAATTTGTACATCCTGATACAGGAAGGAAGTTTCTCTTTAACATAGAGGCTGATTGTAACAGCATGAATTTAGTGTATTTAGCCCAGTGTGCTCTCTGCAGACCATTCTATGTGGGTAAAACCAAAAGAAGGCTAAGAGGGCGCATCAGGGACCGTATGTACTGTTTGAAGGGTCTATATTAGAACATCAAAATTTCATAATTTCAAATGTTCTAATATCGACCCCTATTCAGTGAATGCTGAAAATAGTGAAACAACAGATAACCAATTTTTTTCCTAGGGAAAGAATTTGGTTGTCTGTTTCTGTCATTTCGCTATTTTCAGGGCTGTAGTGAAAGGTTATGGGTCGGGTTCAGGTAAGTGTTAGATTGGGCATGGGTTAGGTGAGTTAGGGTTAGGGCGCGAGGGAGGTATGTATGCGATTTTGTGGAAGTGAGGGTTAGGGCGGGTTAGGAGAGTTAGGGTTAGGGCGCGGGTGAGGTGAGTATGAGATAGTGACGGACCTTAGGGTTAGGGTTTGGGTTAAGGTAAGTGGATAGTTAGTGGTATTTGTACAGTTTAGTGTAGGGTTAGCTGTAAGATTTTGGGTGTATGTGTGTGGATTGCTGTTTGTTTGGTGTGCTTGTGTGTATGTATTTTGGAACAGCAAATTTTTCCCTACGAAAAAAAATTGCTGTTCTGAATGTTCGATGTTGTCAGCGTTCGCTGAATAGGGGTCAATGTTAGAACATTTGAAATTGTGAAATTTCAATGTGCTAATATAGACCCCTGTTTGAAAAGAGAACAAACTTATAATGCTGTTGCCAAACATATTTTATCTTGTGGAGTTGAACATCACTTTCAGTTTAATGTACTAGAAATAGTTAAAGAGGATGTCAGGATGGGTGACATCAGCTCAAGAACAGAGGAAAGGGAGCTTGACTGGATAATAAGACTGGGGCACATGTTGGACAGGGCTTGAATGACCATCTTTCCATTGTTTACAAGTTGAAAAATAGGAAACTGCTAAAATGAACACAAGAAATAAATTGATATCACTGAATTCTATGATGTTAGCTCTATTTTATTTTATTTTGATTCTATGTTATTTTATGCTCATTTTACATGCATCTTAGAAGTATATTTCATTGTGAGTGTTTTAATTTAATGGTGGGGAGGTGCTTTGAGTATAGGATTGACTGTGATTTGTTCATTTGAAATTTGATTATTTGCATGAGTATAAAAAGGGGGGGGCTGAGTCTGCTTGTTTATGGTCTGATGAAGCAAACAGAAGTTTGTGAAAGCGCTTACCTGTTGTAACTTGCTTGCAATAAAGGGATTTTTTCTGGAAATAAGACGTGTGGATTTATAACATGACCTGTCTTGAGGCTGTGAACATTCTGCCATAGCTTTGATATTTGGCTGCATATCTTAAAGTGTATTGATCATCTTTGGAAACATTTTTCTTTTACAAATAATTTAATTCCCCATTGTACTCCTGAAGATAACATTACAAGTGATTGTGCAAAAAATTCAGTATTATAGTGTTCAGTTTGAGGTTTTTAGTTTCACTGATTATTGTGTTTTTCACTGCAACCACACCCATAAAATGATGTCATGTAGGTACTGAGCATTGATTTACATACAACTGCAAACCATTATTTGTTATCAAACCAATCTTTTTAGAGAGGTTGCTTATTTTCCACTGCAATGTCACTTATGCATTGTCAGAAGTTAGTTCTCCCAAGGAACAAGCATATGGTTTGATTAAAATGGTTTAATTAAAGAAATAAAATATAATAATCAAATATTAATTATACGTAGTCATTTTTTTTTGTTGATGAAGTTTATATATAGCTTCAATTTTTGAACCCTTTACAGACACATCATGGCAAATTTCAAGATAGTAGCCACCAAACATAAAACTGAATAACTGTTGAATTTTATGATAAGTCTTATATATGTTTTATAGTTCTTTTTCTTCATTATTTTTTTTTAAGTAGTGGTGGTAGTACTGTATTAGTTGTTTGGAAAAAATAAAATAAAGAATTATTATTGAAAGAAGTTAGTTTTCAATATGAGATGTTCCATCTGCAAGAACTAGTTGACAGCTTGTCTTTCTAGGAAGAAAAAAATAGCTTCCGATGAATTTTATGAAAATACAGTAGTCTATACATTAATTTAATAGTGAAGCATTGTGTGTTCTGTATTTCATGATGTCATGACAAGCATTTTCAGCTCTCAGAAAAATATTCAGTGAGACTGTTCTTACCAATAAAATAAAACGCAAAATCAGCAAACTTTTTGTATTAAAATCTGTATAATTTGGTATTGTATATGGTAAGGAGGTTGTATCCAACTCCAAACGTTTGCTACTTACCTTTTAGAACATAACCAAAACATTTTAAACTAATAGGGGTGTTCCACTAGGCAATGATTGTATCTTAACCTAATGGCCAGTTCCACTAGGCTGTATGTATTAGAGAGGCCTGAGCAATGGACTTGTCTTAAACTGATGGGATCTAGGATGAGAGAACTATAACAAGCAAATATAAAACTAATGGCATGTAGGAGGCACACACCCCTGAAAATCAAATATATTATACAATGTTTATAGGGAACATATTTCAGACTAACAGGTCACTGGTGGAGATGCCTTTGGACAATGATCATATCTTAACTAATGTGAAGTTGGAGGGTTCCACTGCACCATAAAAGTTAATCTGCATGCTCAGGAAATGGTTGATTGATGCCTGTGGACAATGAACATTCTATATTAACAGATGGTGGGAGGTGGCATCCTTTAACAATGAGTATATGTTTCAACATAATTGGGATGAAAAGTGGTAACCCTAAACAATGAGTAGGCTATCTACAAATACAGGGGAAGGGAGGATTCCCAAGAACCTAATCACTATGGTTCTTTACATGGGAAGATGTATCCCTTGTATTGCATCACACACTAGGTTCACTGGTGGCGCCATTTGGAACATCAAATGACGCAGCTACTATACCTTCACCAGGGAAAACTAATAATGTGTTCGTCAGGCGCGCAGCCTGTTCTAGGAGATACAGTGCATAATTAATCTGAATGAGAAAGAATAGCTTTTCTGCAATGAGTCATCCTTTTATGATACCACTTCACTTCTCAAATGCCAGGGCTGTTATTTGCTGTATTAAGAATTTGGCTGATTAGTGTTACAAAAAAAAAAAAAAAAAGAATGTGTCTGATTTTAACAGATGCCCTTGCAAATAAACATCACTGTTCTCTTCAGTCAATGGAGTTACATGGGCAGTGCATAAAGTAACTATTAATTTCACCTGTCAGTCCTTAAAATTTTGCTATAAACATCTTAACAATGGAACCTATTTTCCCATAGTTATAACTAGTGGTTAGAAGAGACAACGTTCCAAATAGACAGGAGGAAGTGCTAAAAATACAAACATATGGTAAGATATGGCAACAAAATGATACAGGTCAAGTGAGTCCATCCAAGTGTGCACCTGGTCTCCAGACATCTGTGAGTCTTCTTGCCAAAATTAAACCTGTCCCACTTTTCTCTGGCTCTTTTAAATTATTCTGTGTCCCAGTAGCTTTTTATCAGTGTGCAGCATGATGTTTGTGTTTGCAATATCTGTGATAAATGCAAGACCTTGTCTGATCACAGCAATCAAATCTAATTAACCTGATACAATATGCATTATATGTTGGTTTTCCCTAAGCTAATTAGTCAAAATAAGCATGCAGGAAACACTGAAATTCCTTTAATAACCCAGTAATGCCACTGCAAACTATTGTTGATGACGGCCTTATGTTTTTAGCCACATTTTGCTATATGGATATTACATATGAAAGTATAAGAGTACATACATGCCTTTTACATGCTTGTTCATTATATAACAAAAGAATGGGGTGCAATCTAAAATTCTGCAAGAAACTACATGTCTGCAGGCTTGTAGCAATGCACATGTAACTTGTTGGGGGTATATCTGAAATGCAATCTACATCTCTAGCAAACTGTGTTAATGAGCTCTACTTATGAAATGCAAAAATTAAACTGACAAAAAGCCTGGTATATGTTTTGGCAGTTATATAAAATCAAGTTAATGTGGAGCTGCATTATATACCTCACTTTTACCAACAACCTATAGCCTATTGCTATGCAATTACACCCATCCTCATCCTGACACACCACCAGCAGGAAAATTAGATCCAGTAAGACATGTCTTCTGTACTTTAATAATAAACAGCTACTAGAATTAGAATTGACATGTCTTCTGTACTTTAATAATAAACAGCTACTAGAATTAGAATTGAGTCACCCAGTACTGATCTCAGTGTAGAAAGTAATCCTCTATGAAAGCAGATGTACCTCTAGCCTACGGTTACTCAAAATCCTCAGCAACAAGAAAGTTGCCGACAGTTTTCTTCCTTCAAATATATACTCATCATATTGTTAATCATCATATCGGTTTGTTTTTCAGAATCCATCCATCCATCAGCTACACTTTTCCCATTTTTGCACATGGGGTTGGGGCATCACTTCATCAGTAACAATCATCTAGAGCCAAGATTTACACCCCAGGTGGCTAGCCCTGTTTCGGTAATTCTTTCACACCACACACCTATAAATAGTAACTGTAAATAACTGCTTGCATCTAAACTTGCCCTAAAACTAATCCAATTTGTTTCTGAACTCTTAGCTTAGCATAAGCATCATGTTACATATTTTGTACTCTCTTAATTCAAGGTACAATTTAAAATAACTGTCTGTGTTTTCAATAAATTTGTAAACATATTTTTGCATCCTTCACCTGGGTCTCCTCCACATAGTAGGACTAACCTGGTTAATGAACATAAACAAATAGTGCTTGTAGCTAAGGGAAATTCAGTACTAGAATGAATTTAAAAATCTCTTATTTTAAGCTGATCGTTAATATCATGTCATGTCAAAAAAGAGCAACTAAGAAATTTGAAGTGGTCAGAAGGTCTTGACAAATAAATTCTGTAACTTTTGAAATAATTTTTTTTAAAACACATTTCAGCTCTTCAATTTGTTTTTAACCAGGTAAACCAACTAAACATAAGTGCCTTAATTTTCAAGGTAAGTAACTTAATTTAATA